>NW_024067889.1:0-300000 GCF_009389715.1 Phoenix dactylifera | reverse complement strand
GTTAACTTCTTTAGTTAGCCTTTCATTGTCTTCTGAAAGTAATTTATTATTTTTCTGAGTTATATTATAGCTTTCAGTAAGAGATAGATTTTTCTGATTTAGCTTTTTATTCTTTAAACTAAGCTTCTTATATTCTAAGTATAAATCAGAAAAAGCATCATGAAGTTCATCAAATGTAAAATCAGATTGAGCTTCAGTATGTACTTGATTTTTGAATGAAAAATCACTTTGTGTTCGAGTACATACCTCATCTTCATGTGTTCCAAAGCATAGATTTTCAGTTTCAGTTTGATGCTCTTCTTCTTCGGAACTAGTTTCAAATTCACTAGAAACGTTAGTGCATTCATATTTAACTTCAAGCATATTCCATATTTCCTTAGCAGTTATGCAAAAAGATATGCTATTAAGTTCACTATCATCCAATGCACAATATAGAATATTCATGGCTTTTGCATTTTGTTGAGCCCTTTCTTTATCATGATTAGTGTTTGTGTGTAGCCCATTGACTATGATACTCCATAAATCGTAGTCATGTGCTTGAATGAAAATGCGCATGCGTGCTTTCCAATATGTGTAGTTTATACCATCAAATAGTGGAGGTCTATCAATTAATTGTCCCTCACTCATAGAATATCCCACTTGGGTTGTCATGATCTTTAACTCTTGATTGTGAGATCAATGAGTACTATTAGAGCACCTTGCTCTGATACCACTTATTGCCCAAGGTGACAAGCCAAGAGGGGGGGGGTGAATTGGTTTCTTCTAAATTTTGGTGCTTTAAACGTTTTCTTAATTAAGTGCGGTGGATGCTTCCTTAAACTATTTGAATGATTTAAACTAGTGCAAAGATAGAAGATGATGCAAGAATAAACGTAAGCACAAGCACAACACAAACACAACAATATATAGTGGTTCGGTGCTCTCCTTAGCACCTACGTCCACTCCCCAAGCGTCCCCTTGGGAATTCACTATAATCCCGCGGATTACAGTTGGATTGTTTTCCGGGCTCACAATCCAAAAACCTATGTTGGTTTTACGGGCTCACCAACGAACCTATACACTTTGGTTTTCCGGGTTCACCAAAAACCTATGTTGGTTTTACGGGCTCACCAACGAACCTATACAATTGGTTTTACGGGTTCACCAACAACCTACGTTGGTTTTACGGGCTTACCAACAACCTATGTTGGTTTTACGGGCTTACCAACGAACCTTTACAATTGGTTTTCCGGGTTCACCAATCAACCTATTCCGTTGGTTTTGCGGGCTAACCAACCAACCTTTACAAGTAGTTTAATAAACAAAGGAAGAAGATTTAAACTCCTAGATGAGCAAATATAACAATATAATCTACAAAGAAGAGTTTAGAGAATATTTATCGCTTGATGTGACTTCTCTCTTCTTTGTCAAGGATGCTTCACTCTTCAAGGGTGGATGGAGCTCTTGATGACTCTTTGAATCTGCTCAACCACTTTCTTTTGATTCTTGAATGAAGCACTTGGATGAAGCTTGCCTTGCTAGGGTTCTCTCTTGAATGCACTTGATGTATTTTCCCAAAGCTTGCTTCCTCTGATGAATACTCCCTCTTAAATACTTCTCCAACCTCCAAATAGTCCTTTCTGACCGTTGGATTGAAGAAACTAGCCGTTTATAGCCGTTGGGAGTCCAAAAAGCATTTCTGCACAACTAGCCGTTATGTTCAGCCCGTGTTTGGGTCGGCTCAACCTGTCCTTGGGTCGACCCAACTTTGCCTTGGGTCGACTCAAACATTCCTTGGGTCGACCCTCTCAGAAACCACAGAAACTTCAATTTCAGCCTTCCTTCCCATGGGTCGACCCAACCATTCTTTAGGTCGACTCAAAGTCCACTTGGGTCGACTCAACTTCTTCTTGGGTCGACCCTCTCAGTAATTCCAGAGAACCAATTTCTGTCTGTCTTTCTATCTTGCCTTTGGGTCGACCCTCTCAGGGTTTGGGTCGACTCAAGCTTGGGTCGACTCAACCACTGTTTGGGTCGACCCTCTCAGTAAATCCAGAGAGCATTCTTCAGTTGTGTTTTTGAGGTTCTTCAAGGTTGGGTCGACTCATGCTTACCTTGGGTCGACCCAACTCACTGTTCATTTGTGCCATTTTTGCAGGAGTGTGCCAGATGACTTCTTGATGTGCCGGGGTCGACCCAATCAACCTATGGGTCGACTCAAACCACACTTTGCTGCATTCTCAAGGTTAGATTCATCCAAATGAACAAGGCCATTTATCCATTTTCAATTAAACAAATATACTGAGAGTAATGAACTTATAAATGAAGTATCAATTTAACTTATAGCATGCTCTAGATAATTGCTTGTTAATCATCAAAATAACACTATCATCCTCAAGGGGGCTATCTGTGTTCAAAGGAGAAAGAGGAGAACAGTATTTTTTGAGTTTTTTGCTCCCCCCTTTTGAGAAGCAAGGGTTTCCTTTTATAGGGGGGTTGGTTTACCTGTGATGTGACGGGGCGAGGCCGTCGTACGGCTCGGCATGTTGCTTGGACTGACAAACGATCGGGTGAATCATTGCATTGGTGTCGGAGGTGAGGCCGAGATCAGAGACTTATCACAGTTGATTGGACTCCGCTGAGCTGATTTGCCATGGAGAGCCGTAGGTCCGTAGATAATAGGAGCCATGCGTATTAATTGTTGAGTAAGCCGGAGGTGCGCATTAATAGTTGAGTAGGCCGGAGAGTCGCATTAATTGTTGAGTAAACTGGGGGTTTGCCGAGGTCATGCGCAATAAATGCTGGGGCAGTGGCAGGATATGGCCCTCGGCCGGACTTTGGAGGGGTTCGGCCGTAGTAGGTGGTCGACAAGGACAGACCTTTGGGGTCGGAAATTCTCTAGGTCGGACGTTTCGAGGTCGGACGTTCTGAGGTTGGACGTTCAGAGGTCGGACGCCGACCTCAGTCGTCCAAGCTCGGTGGCTATGCGGCCTTTTGGAGGTGGGGTTACTATATTGCTGGGGGAAAACTGTATTCCCCCAACAGGTTTGATTAAGAAAGCTATCTAACTGCATATGCCAAGAATAATTGAAGAGACTGAGTTATTATCAAGTTAATCAAGCCTCTTGATGATTGTATTGGGAAATTAAATTCAAAAGTCTTCCATCACTGCTCATTACCACTTTACACTCATTGCTCTCATGTATTTAATCTTGTTCACTTTATCTGGACCATCTTACGAGTCATGTATTTGCACATGATTGTTCTTATGCTAGTATAATAGAACAAGAAGGGTGAGCTGAATCCTAGAGATAAGATCCAGTTTTCTTGTTACTTGAATTATACGAATAAACAATAGCTAACAAATATTTATGGAATATGAGCTTTTATTTGGTCTAGGGGTACAACCTAGGTTGGGCGTAATTTTATTTAGGTCAAGCTTGGCTACAATGCCCTTAAGCAATTTCAAATAGGATTGTATTAAAGCAAAACCCAACTGGAACCTGAATGTAATCCAGTCTGAATTTCATCCAACCCAATATATAAATAAGTAAATAAATACTTATATTTATATTTATATTTTAGATTTATGTTTCATGTAGGTCATTTTATGCTCATTATAATTATATCTTTAGCCTTCTAAAACTACGCATATCATAGAAATTGATTAATGGTTAAGGTCATGATCGAATAAATAATCTAACAAAAATAATTTTTTTTTAATTATCTTAAAATTCCTATTCAACTTGTTCTAATCCAATTAACAGAACCCAATCCAACCCAAGCTGAACTTGAGAATGGGCTGGTTTGAATTTGAAGAAATTTGATGAATGAAGAAGAGGATGAAAGGGAACTCAGAAAAAACAAAAGAAACTGAAGAGAAATCTTAAACTTTTCTTCTGAATCAAAAGTTGCGCATGCATGCTGTGATCCTACACTATATATATAAGAGTACATTAACTGAATAACAGAAACTCCAACTAATTAACAGAAAGCAATTGAAACAACTGAAATCAGTTCAATTTCAGTTAAGTAATAGAGTTCAGCATGTGCAGAGCTAAACTTCGATTTGTAACACTCCCCCTCAAGATGGAGTGTGCAGATTATGAACACCCATTTTACAATCAAGCTATGAAATCTAGCAGCTCCAAGCGCTTTCGTCAGCAAATCAGCGAGTTTCATAGTGCCGGACACATGTAGAGTTCGAATTATCCCTGACTGGAGTTTATCTTTCACATCGATTTCAATGTATTTCGTCCTTTCATGAAACACTGGATTAGCAGCAATGTGTCTCGCTACTTGATTGTCACAAAACAATAATGCTGGATTTGTATGTTGTACTTCCAAATCTTTAAGAAGGTTTATCAGCCATGTAAGCTCACAACATGTGGAAGCCATGGAACGATACTCTGCTTCTGCAGAGTACCTTGAAACAGTGTGCTGCTTCTTCGATTTCTACGAGATAAGTGATTCTCCAAGGAAGATACAAAATTTTGTGACTGATCTGCGTGTATCCGAGCAAGTTGCCTAGTCTGCATCACTGAATGCCTTCAAATGAAGCTTAGAATTTGAAGGAAAGAACAACCACTATCTTGGTGTGGCTTTTAAGTATCTCAACACATGATAAGCAACATCCAAGTACGGTTGTTTTGGTGAGTCTAGGAATTGACTCGGTACTTGCACAGAGAAGTTCAAATCTGGCCTTGTTATGGTGAGATATAAACCTTCCTATCAATCTTCTATAAACCATAAGTTCTTCAATGGGTTCTCCTTCAAATCTGCTAAGCTTCAAGTTTTGTACCATGGGGCATTTTGCAGGTTTTGAACCAAGGTATCCAGCATCCTCTAAAACCTCTAGAGCATACTTTCATTGACAAACAGATATCCCTTTTGAGCTTCTGGCTATCTCAAGTCCAAGGAAAAACTTTAAGCTTGAACAGTGCATTGAGGATTTGCTTGAGGTGATTTATATATGAAGGATTATTGCCTGCAACTATTATGTCATCCACATATACAAGTATGGCAGTGTATGATAGTGTAATCAACCTTAGATTGAGTGAAACCATGAAAGATGATGAATGAAGATAGTTTTTCAAACCACTGTCTTAAGGCTTGCTTCAATCCATATATGGACTTGTTCAGACGACAAACCATTTTCTTACCTTTCTCCCCCAGCTGCTCATAACCAGGAGGTAGAGTCATGTATACCTCTTCATATAAATCACCATGTAAGAATGCATTGTTGACATCAAGTTGATACAAGTGCCAGTTTTTAATGGTTGCAATTGCTAAGAGTGTCTTGACTACAACCAACTTAGCAACCAGAGAGAATATATCATGATAATCCAAACCAGCCTGTTGAGTATACCATTTAGTAACTAGTCTTGCCTTCTTCTCTTTTCAATTCCGTCTACTTTGAATTTTCGCTTGTAGATCCATTTGCAGTCCACTGGTTCTTTTTCCTCAGGTAATAAAGTAACAGTCCAAGTGTGGTTGTCAACGAGGGCCTTTAACTCAGCATCCATGGTAGCACACCACTCAGGTGACTTAGAGACTTCAGCATAAGTTTTTGGATCAGTTGAAGATGAAATAGACAAAGAAAAGGCACGGTGAGAGGGAGAAAATCTTTCATAATTCAGAAAGGCTGAGATGTCATAAGGCTTGCGTGATTTTACACAGGGTGTTGACTGTTGAATGAGTGGTTGAGAGTGAGGAGTAGAGGATGCTAAGCTGCAATGATACTCCTGAAGATAAGTAGGAGGACGTTTGAGCCTAGAAGACCTTCTAAGAGATTGATTAGGAGAAGGAAAGACTGGTGGCACAGAGTTAGGAGAGGATGGAGGATGAGGAATGAAAGGAAGTGTGCCATCGAGCGTGCCACTAGGCGTGCCACTGGGCATGCCGGTTGAATCAGGGGTGCTGCTAGTGTCATGTGTGGAGGGGGTTATTTGCAGCATTGAGATTGTTCAAATATAAGTAATCACTAGTCATAATGGAAGATGGAGAGAAGATAGTATCACAAGACTGAGATGAAGGACTTAATGCAGGAGAAGTGATATATTGAAAAGAAAAAGTGAACTTATGAAAAACAACATCCCAGGAAATGAACACATTCTTGGATTGAATGTCATAAAGCTTGTAAGCTTTCATGCCTTGAGGATATCTAATGAAAATACATTGTCTGGCTCTATGATCAAATTTTGACCTATATCTTTTTAGGGTAGAAGAATAACACAAGCAACCAAATACTTTTAAGTGAGTGTAAGAAGGTTTTGCAGAAAATAGGACTTCATAAGGGGATCAGTCAGAAAGTTTTGGAGTTGGTATTCTGTTGATGAGATAGACTGCTGTTAGAACACAGTCTCCCCAGAAAATTAAAGGAAAATTGGCTTGAAACCTTAATGCTCTAGCAACATTGAGTATATGTTGATGCTTTTTTTTCACTACCCCATTTTGTTGAAGAGTATCAACACAACTAAGTTGGTAAATAATTTTCTTTAATGCATAGAAATTTGCCATGTTGAACTCCTAACCATTATCTGATCTAATAATTCTTACCTTGGCAGAAAATTGAACTTCAACTAAAGCACAAAAGGACCGAAAGATATCACGAGTTTGTGATTTGGAGTGCATAAGTTAAACCTAAGTGGCTATACTGTAATCATCTATGATGCTAAGAAAGTATTTAAAGCCATCAAGTGAAGGTGTGGAAAAAGGTCCTCATATGTCACAGTGAATTAACTCAAAAACAGAATTTGAAATGTGAGCAGTGTGAGGAAAGCTTAATGTTTGTTGTTTAGCAAGAGCGCTAATGCCACAATGATTGTTCATATTTGTTTAACAAACTAAGTATAGGAAAAGATAAATGTCCTAGTCTACGGTACCGAAGATCAAAGTCATAACAGTTATCAATCAAATATGTAAAGGAACACAATGAAGAATTTGCAGCACCAACAGCAGCTTAGTTATCATCTAGTTGAAGATGATAGAGACCATCTTCAAGCTTTCCCACTCCAATCGTCATCCAATTCAATAAGCCCTATATGAAGCAGAATTTTGACAAAAAAACAGGCAATAGTGATGTGTATTTATAAGCTTGCTGGCTGAAATGAGATTGAAAGAAAACTTGGGACACAAAGAACATTAGTCAGAGTAAGGAACTTCAAAATTCTGACTGTTCACATGCGTCACAGGAACTCGTTCACTAGTGGGAAGTTTAATAGTGGCATTAACATTGGCTGTGATGGTAGAAAGATGAGAAATAGAGCATACTATATGGTCCGTAGCTCCTATATCTATGATCCAAGGAACATGAGCTTGGTTTTGAGCAAGAACACTCAACGGACAAGCAAGATTACCTAAAAAACCAGGGGCAGATGGCGATCGAGCACTGCTGGCTGGCAATTGCAGATTTCCGACTTAGTTCACTGAGGGCTGTGGCACACTCTGTGTATTAGCATTCGACCCATTAGACTGCAACTTTAACAAGCGAAATCATATAAAATCATGAGACTGCGACTTAGTTGTAACACTGAAAGCATTCTTTGACATTAATCCGAGGTGATAGTGAGCTTAGAGAAATCATATAAAAAATCTAGTGTTGTAGTGCTAGAGACTTGATTCACTACAGAGGCCCCTCCTTTGCCTTTTGTAAAGTTGAAACTGGGTAGAATACCGTAAAGCCTATAGCACTTATCTTTCATTTGACCTAATTTCCCACAATGACTGCATGTAGGCCTATCTTTCTTACGAATTTGGCCTACATTGTTTTGCCTTTGAATGGGTTTTGAATTGAATGAAGATTGGTTGTAAACTGACTGGCCATAGGCAGACTTATTAGCAAAAGCAGCAACCTCAGGACCTTGAATCATGGTAGTTACCTTACTCTATCTTTCTTCTTAAAGTACAAGAGCAAATACCTCGTTAACGGGTGGCATAGGATCCATGAGTAGGATATGTCCACGAACATTTGAGTAGGAATCATCTAGTCCCGTCAAGAATTGAATAACTTGTTCTTCAGATTGGTACTCGTTCTGCTGCCGAGGTTTGAAGTTAGCCAATTCTTTCCAAAGTCCCTTCAAACAAGTGAAGTAAGAAAATACAAAGCTATGATTCTGAAAGAGATAAAATAGTCTTTTGTAATTGATAAATTCTTGGACCATTGCTTTGGCTAAATCTTTCTTTCAAATCAAGCAAAATCTCTCTCGCAGTCTCCATATAGATCGCGCTGGTACTCATCTCTTTTAGGATGGAATTCAAGATCCATGCAGAGACTACCATGTTGCATCTTCTCCAAGCCGCATGGTGTGGATCATTCAGTGGGGGTTGAGGGATGCTTCCATCAATGAACCCTTCCTTGTTCTTAACACTCAAAGTCAAGATCATTGATCTGTTCCAGGTTAAATAAGTTTCTTCATTCAAGATCAAAAAAATGAGTTGCAAACCTGTGCTATCACTATGATGCAGGAAATAGGGGATCGTTGGATCTTCGACCACGCTCTGAACCGGTGAAGAGACTGATTTGGCACTGGTATTAGCAGAGGCAGCTATGGGAGGAAGCATTTAATGCTCTGATACCATGAAGAAATCTGATGAATGAAGAAGAGGATGAAAGAGAACTCAGAAAAAACAGAGAAAACTAAAGAGAAAGCTTTAAACTTTTCTTCTGAGTCAAGTTGCCTATGCAAGCTGTGACTAGAATTAGAGCCCAGCCTAAATTTTGACTAGAATTACCTTTGTGGGCCATGATGCTCTTCATGTAGGCCTAGATCAAGGTCAAAAACCCTCAGCTTTGAAGCTCTAAAAGCGCACGCACTATGTTACTTAAAGAAAGCAGACATCCTATATCACCCTTGGATAGCTTATCTCTACTGTTGGGCAAGTGAATGAATCTAGCATATTGGAATTGAAAGGATTGAAAATGGATACAAGCTAATCAATTACAGGCAATCGATATATCCCGCACTTGCCAACATTCAATTTGGTCCAGACATTTTGGGGGGTCCATGCACCAAGTAGAGGAGTGTGACTACTAAGGAAAACCCCAATTCACAAAATAGTAAACTTATTAATTTACTCTATTCTTATGAAAAGTAAAATAAATTATTAGACAACAATGAAAGTGAAATCTGTTCTACAGGACCATTTCATTCTTGGCCCCAATTCAGTATAAGCAAGTCCAAGCTAATGGTATGTTCACATGATAAATTACTCAAATATGACTTAATTTCCATCACCCATTTGGCCACCATTATGGGTTGCATATTTTACTCTTAAACAACCTCATGTTTGTGAAGAAGATATATTAGAGGATAGCTTGCATACAAATATAGACACAAGGAAACCTGGCTATACATAACTTCATCCACACCTCCTCTTATATTTTGTCATGGTCGCACGCGAGTGAAGGCAGACTAAGAAGCCTCTCTTGTTTATGAACATTAAAACCTTGTTATTACAATTTCGAGAAGGCTGATGCATCCAAGAATTGTCTGGCTACCATCACTGTGATAGATTACATCTCTCAGTCCTGAAAGCCAACGATGAGTGGCAGTTTATCAAGAATAATGGCCTCTACGACCCATACCACCTCTCCTTTATCATGCCTACTTTCCACTAGTAAATATGGAGAGCATCATATGGTTGTGGCCAACTAAGGTAACCAATGACCTACTTCCCCACCATCCTCGCCCATCAATCCAAAACCATTTTCTAGATCAAAGATCAAAGTAAAAATGCAATTGCTTCATGTGACTTCGAAGATTTTTCATTTTATCCATTATTCCTGCCCTGACCACTTCTGTTTCCAGTTTATCTGCCATTCTTTTTCTTTCTGAAGGTTTATGTTGGTTTGTTCTATTCAGATCCCTTTCCTCAAAGAGTGACATGCTATGTCTCTGCCTACATGTCCACTTCTTTTCTCCAGCATATTCTATATTCCACACATGTGATTCATTCAGTCATAGCATGTGATTCTTCCCCGATGTTAAGACCATAATCTATCCTTGGTAAGTAATAAAGCAGTTTTCAGCCTACATTTTGTCAGTGGGCTTTCCAATAAACTAATGTACTGAGCAATCCAGTACCAAGGACTATCTAATTATATCAAAAATTATTCGGTCTGTCGAAAGTTTGACATAAAGCCCTTGGAAGGCCACAAAGATTTCTTCGTGAAATCAGCTTTATTAATGCCAAAAAGATCAGACACTTTGGTTTACTTTCTCTTCATTTATTTTGTCAATGTGATCAGTAGGTCCAAGGACAAGATATTTTGATTCGTAAATAATGTATCACTTTTTCTAAGTTTATCGACAACTATTAAATTATTATATTCATGACTTTTGAGTGGTATTACTCATAATGTATGAATTTAATGCATAGTATATTATTATGCAATATATTATTTTGGAAGGTCATGACGATATATGATCTTATTATGGATTTGATCAATTAATTTTGATGCCTCATAATTTTAGGACTGGAATATGGAATTTATAAATATAAGAATTTCGACCTAGTTACATTGAGGACCCCGCCAATGAGGGCTAATACATTAGCACATGATTCGTCCTGAAGGTCGTGTCCAAAATAATTAGTAACATACTGCTAGCAAACTAATGGCCCTGAAGGACTTTCTGCAGAATGATGCACAGCTCACTACTAGAAGATTAGTCGGTGTTATGATTCTGCCACAGGAAACATGTGGTCATAGCTCAGAATTGATAAGGTAATTGAGTATTTGAAAGAATATGAATTCATAAACGAAATTTTAATATTTTAAGAAAGATTTGATTCGTATATTAGTACTGCAAAAATGTTTATTTTATGCATTTATTATCAATTTGCTTGCCTGATTTATTTAGATAGAGTGTTCATTGTTTATTGGGTTGTTAAGCTCATTATATAATTTATATATATATATATATATATATATATATATAGATTCAGAGAACTAGCATATCAGAGTTTTCTATATTGTAGAGCGACTAGAAGAATTGTGGCACAAGTTATCTTAGATTAGAGTTTATTTAAATTGATATTTTATTATAGACTAATGTTAGAATTGTGAGACCTTGTAAGTTGAGTTAGTTAAGGAAATAAAATTTGTATATTATTAGTTAACTTGTCCTGCTGCATATTTATGATATCATGCTAAGATACCTTGCATGCGATTCTCAGGTCGGAAGTGTAACAGCTCACGAGACAAAGGAACACAAAGGAACAGTTGACTAATGGGCAAAGCAGGATGCATATCATCGTGATGTGACCAATAACGGTTCTACTATAGGAGTGTCCTGAGTTTGAATTCGACATGGGAAATAGTTCTTAGGCTCACAAAAGAGCTTGCTGACGATCAGCAAGGGGTCAAGTCCTAGCGGTGAAGGTTCTATAAGGGTGGGAGAGTGAATTACAATTTTTTGATTCCTTTGAAACAGGTCAGGAAGGATATTTGGTTTGATCAGACCATGATTGAGAGTGGTCGATCGAGCCAGATGGAGCCTTTCATGTTCGACTGGTCGGTCGACCGGCTTTCTTCAGACTGGCGAAGATGATGACGCCACGATCCGCTGGCGAAGGAGGGACCGGATGTGTCATTCTAGAACTCCCAATCGTTGTCTTCATTCTCATTTCGTCCATCGTCGGAAGATGCAGAGGGTTCATATCGCGGTTCCTGTTCTATAAAGAAGTAAACAATGATGTTAAAAATATAGGAGTAAGGTCCCACCATTACTTTCACCTTCTCTGGGATGCTCTGTATTTCACAAACAGGAGCGGCCCAATACATTTGGGAGCCTAAGGTAAGCTCACTAATAGAGGCATTTTTTTCTTTCTGTTTTATCTTTGAGGCCTTCCTTGCAGTGGGCGGACCTAAGATGAACTCACTAATGGGGGCCTTTTTCCTTTTTGTTTTATCTTTGAGGCATTTCCTGCAGTAGGCCTTTTTTGGGCCGGGGCCTTAGGTGACCGCCTCTCTCGCCTAAGAGTTGGGTCGGCCTTGTTCACAAAAAAAGATAATGTCAAACCCAGAGAGATCTTCCCACCTTAGACTTGTTCGGCTAGCTCTATGGGCTACTCCGAACCCGAAGATTATGAATGCGACCACTTCTGTTGTCCAACAATTCAGTAGGAGTTCTGAAGTGTTGCATAAAACTTTGAACTTGAGTTTCTGATGCACTCCATTCTTGTAAGGGTCCCAGTGGTTGACGATCAATAAGAATCCATCCCCCCAAATATGTCCCTCAGCCATCAGAGTTTGCATTTTGGGTGTTGGTACAAGACACAAAGAACTCTCTTGGGGAGAGTTTCCTCACCGTCCAGGAACTCGTTTTCCTTGCCCTATGGGCTAGGGTTGAAGAGATGTCGTCGGTCTTGATCAGGCTGCGGTGGGATTCCACATGCGCATGCAACTCGACCATAGCAGAAAATGTTTGCTATTTCAGATAACGGAATGAAGACGCTCGAAGACTCCGCCCATTGGGGATATAAGGCGCATTGTTGAGGGATGCTTGATAGGGCATTTCGGGGAGGCTTTGAACAATGGTTGGGCTACTCTCCACCTTCTAGCTCGGTGGCCAAAGCGCAGACACCTAAAACAATGGATGGGGTTCCTGCATGAAGCTTTGAAATGGTACGAGTTGGGTGAAATTAACATGTTGGAAAAAATTATTGCCTAGAAAATGATATATAATTCACTAAAATAAATTCAGAAGATTGAGAAAAGTTTGCTTGGATCGAGGCGTGTGCTATACACTGCTCTAAGAACGTAAACCACTTCCTAGTACAGGTTTGCAGCGATCTCGTCTCCAATGTTTAACAACCTGCTCAGTCCAATCCTTCTCTAACGAGCACGATCACTGGAGAGGCGTGACCCGATCGACTCCTTCAAATACCCAGAAAAAAAGAAAAGATAAAAATAAAAAAAATAAAAAGAAGAAAAGATAGAAAACAGAAAGTTGAAGAGTGGAAGAATTCTGTCAATGGAAGAAACCCTTCGAAAATAAAGTACTAGTAAAAAAGAGAGAGCGGTTGGATTTGATTAGGATTAATTTCGAAGGAATCTATTTATAGACTCTATCCAAAGACCGAAGAGATGCAATTTTTTCGAAGATATGTAATATTTTGGAAACATCGTATTTTTTCGAAAGCCAACGTTCTCTTCCGAAGAGTCACAACTCTTCTAAAAGAGGTGTCTTGCAAAAAGCTATTTTAAAGCATTTAAAACAACTAAAGTTTAGGGGATAAAAATTTAAATCCTTTTTTAATTAAAACTCCAATAATTCACCACAAAAGATTTAAATTTTTTTAAAAAATAAAGTAGAATATATGGGCAACTTATACTATACAATGGGTGAGGTGTCCATTGACTTGAACCTCACTTAGTGTTAATATATAGTATCTATTTGAAAGAACCATAATAGATTAGACCTTGAACTAGGTCCTTTAACTCAGACTTCTACTTATCATACACACAGTACGGATCAAGTTGGTCTTTATACGATCAGCACTATTTAAAGGCCTTGCGCTTGGTACCTTTATTTTTCATAAAAAATTTATTAGGATTAGCCCCAAGCTCTAGTTGCGGCCTATACAACAATTCTCACATAGGTAAATCCTCTAAGGATATTTATGACCGAATATTCTGCAAATTTTCTATCTTGAACTCATTAAGAGTGTAACTCAACATTTCTAACATATTTTTGTCAAGAAAATGGCATTGCTTTTTTTGAGTTATCTTACAAATTCATGATGAATCTGGATATGTCGGTTTATCTTTTTGTTAGTACCCTTTTAATTCATAAGATTTTGAGTTAGATTCTAGGTTTTGAAATAAATACAATAAAGAGTAATAATATCAATAAAATTAAATAACCACACTAAGAAATATAACAAGTAATGTAAATTTGTAATTTTTGCACATTTTTAAAGCAGCAGTATATATTTTGAGAACAGCTAATAATAGACACAGTTTTTAAAGCAACAATAATTTCTGTACAGCTTTTAAAAATGCTGGAGTTTCTGCACAAATTTTAAAGATGCAGAAAATTCTGCACAAAAATTAAAAATTCCAAAAAATAGATTGCACAGAATTTGAAGTTGTAAAAAAAAATCTCCAGAGATTTTAAAGCCGCAGTAATTTTCTACACAGATTTTTAAAGTTCTTTTGCACAAACTTTAAAGTTGCAGAAAAATTCTGCAAATATTTTAAAACTGCAGAAAATTTTTGCACAAACTTTAAAGTTGCAGAAAAATTTTGCAAATATTTTAAAACTGCAGAAAATTTCTGAACGATTTTTAAAGTTGCAAAAAATCTATTTGCAGAATTTTCAGAGCAATATGACTTTCTTATGGGTCAAACTATGTTTGGAGGTCCATTTTCAATATTTTGTTTTATAGCCAAATTGGTCGTAGGACAAACTACTGCAACTAAAAAAATCTTTGGAAGCATCTTTATGATGGGTTTAAATCCTAGCCGGTTCAGACATAATTAATACCATTTTTGAAATACAACCAAGTACATCTACAGTTATCATATATAGGCAAACAAATATGTGATGCTATATTCCTGCAACTACAAAACCACTACATCAAGCATTGAAATTATAGTTGTAAATGCAACAACTACAACCAAATATAATCTCATTTAAATGCATTTCGCAGTTATAGATATCCAAAGACTATCTAAATGATTATGATTTTGTCCAAAGGTAGTTCCATATGCTCCTTTTTATCACGGATATTTGCATATGATGAAGCATCATATAGCCCTTAATGACGATGGGAACCCAACTACATTCTTCAATGACACTCTTCTTGACTCTCATGTAAGCACAAGCCATGATGCATCCAATTGATTGCCTCATATTCTACAATATAGGTAGTATTGTATATCTTATTTTATTGTATATTGTCGAGTTAACATGCCATCATATGATTGGAAGAATAATTGTCACGTAGGGCTGGTTAATTGAACAGGTACAAGAGAGATGCCCTTAAGCATTTCTCGTTAAAAATTCAGATAAATTCAAAATTATTTTCAACTATATCCAGCCAAGTTAGCATGTGAGAACAACAACATACTATAGTGTTCAATTCTCTTGCATTCATGCTTAGATGTCCCTCCTTTCAATAACTATTGAAATAATGTTGTGATGACAATGATGATGATGATGGTTACCACCATCTATCATACCTATCTCCATAATAGGCTACTGTTGGTAGGTCCACACTTATTTTCTAGCCTTTTATGTACTATATAGTAAATCATCAAATGTCATAGGCCATGAGATCATCTTGTTAAAAAAGAAAAATACTGCATATCAAGCAAGCTTCCAATAACAATGTTACTACAACGATTCTCTACTAAAATTATGTTTTCAGACTGTTGGAAAAAAAAAATATTACCTAGAAATTGTTATATCATTATTTTATAATAGTATTATAAAAAAATAATTCACTAAAATAATTTTAGAAGATTGAAGAAAAGTTTGTCTAGATAAAGACGTGTGATATACAGTGCTCTAAGAACATGATTCACCCCCTACGTGCGGGATTGCAGCGACCTCGTCTCCAAGATACAACAACTCGGCTTAGCCCGATACTCCTATAACGAGCACAATTGTTGGAGAAGTTGACCCAACTGGCTCCTTAAGATACTAAGAAAAGAAAAAAAAAGATTAAAAAAAGAAAATAAGAATGAAATTTTAAAACTTTTTTTAATTAAAACTCCAACAAAGCATGTACCCTTTTTAAAGAACTAGGGCAACGCTGGAGGGAAACAGGTGACGGTGGTGCTCAGACTGGCGTTCGACTGATTTGTCATGCCGTGGTTGGCGGGAATGCGTGTGGAGCGCATGGGAGGTGTCTTCCGGGTCCGTCCCTCTGCAAAACTTCAGCGTACGTCGCACGTCCTTGACTGTGACCATCCAACGGTTGTTTGCAGTCCTGTCCTGTTGCCTTCTTCTCTGTTCCATTGTGTTGTCTACTACTGTGATAAGGCCGGTTCGTTGTCTCAAGGAGGGATGCTCTGGTGTGGTGTGTGTCCTGCCAAACCTGTAAGTCATTTTGCTTGCTCTGGTGCAGTTCGGCGGTGGTGTCCGTTGGTGATTTCTGGTTACCTTCATCCATCTCCCTATGAGAGTAGGAAAGGGGGGTTTGAGAAACCGTGTGGCTTTTGTTGTATTCTGAAGGAGTGGGTGGTTCCCGGATGTTGGATGATCGTTTCTATTGAGGGTTGAGTGGACTGGTTCTTGGGGGAAACAGTGAAGTCTGGAAGGCAAAGGAGGAGAGAACCGGAGGAGTTTGCGACAATGGTGAATGAGGGCCATGTGAGCTGGGACGCACCAAGGACTATATCTTATATATGAAGTCCTTGGAAGGCCATAAAGATTCCTTCGTAAAATCAGCTTTATTAATGCCAAATAGATCGGACACTTTGGTTCACTCTCTCTTCTTTGATAACGTGATCAGTAGATCCAAGATAACAAGATATTTTTAACAATAAAGCAGTTATCCATATGCAATTCAAAAAGCCAAATCTTGTAAAAAGACAGTAACTTCACCCATTTAATCGCACTTCTGATAGCGGCTACTTTTACAGGAAAAGAAACTACAGTTTAATGAAACAAGACATATCTATCCATATGCATGCTGGTGATGATGATGGACCATTGTAAGCAGTACATTATAGTTGCATGCGCTCGCCCTCATGCACCTTGGACAAGTTTCGCCATGGCGTAGGCAGCAGCAGAAGCAAGTGCTCCAATGAAGGCTGTCTGAATAGCACTTTGAAGAGGACGGTTGCCAGTGAAGTGGCCCTTCAAGCAGCCAAAGATAAGAAGCGCCGTGAGGGTTACACCAATTGATGTCAGCATCGCCTTCTCAGCTGTCGTGATGAACACATAGGGCAAGAGAGGCACCAGGCCACCCACTATATATGCCAGGGCAATTGTTAGAGCACTCTGCAATGCCCTCCTTGGCTCGGGCTTCTCAAGGCCTAGTTCAAACCTGAAAGACAGGATCAGTTACTGTCATTAGCCATAATGAACAGTTGTTTCATCTTCTTCGAGTTGGCTATATGAGGCTTAGTTCATCTAGATACTAATTATCCGAGCATTGATGTAAGTCAGACTATTGTTTGAAAAGGTGATTGCTAATGCTGTTGTCATTCTGATGATGTTCATCTTGACTTGCTTGTTGTTTGAGAGATCAAAAGAAGAGGATGACCGGATCATAATTTTATAACATAAATAATAAGCAGTGGACATAATTTTATGATTTTATTGAAAGTGGTTCTTCAGTTAAATTGTAGTGACGTAGGTGTATTCTGGTGCCATATTTTGCACCAGTCATACCTAACTGATCTTGCAGCATGTAAGCATGAAATACAAGCTTCACAAGAAACAAGAATAATTTACTCAAATGCCTAAGGTGCATTCTATATTCATACAATCTACACATGCTTATGCCTAAAATATTTGTAATAGATCTTCTTTTATTAATATACTTATTCTTTGGGAAATATACTCATGACTTCAAAGGAGCGATTTGATACATGTAGATGGAAAGAAGGATAGAAATAGATCTAAAATCATATAAGATGAAATAATAAGGACGGATGATATCTATAAAGTATAAATTTAGACCAACCAGAGCAGAAGAAAGGATTCATTAGCGACTCCAACAAGTTTAGGACCAATTTATGTTACAAGGATCCACCTTGTAAGATCCAATGTATACATACACCAGCAACTGCATAGTTGTCAAGAAAAACAGGTGTATATAAATCCAGCATATCTTTCCAAAATAATTTTCAACATTTATGCCCTCAAATCTCCCATGCTTTCTTTAAAACCAAAAGTATTACTTTCAATTTGAACTCAAAATTTCCTCCAAAGATATCTAGGATTGTGAACTTAAGCTGTTTGCCATGAATGTTATTATCTCAAAAAATAAAAAAAATGGTAAGAAGCAAATAATAAGTTGATTCTTTTTGTGGTAGCCAAACAAAAGATTCTTTGAACAGAAAAGAAACCTGATACTTTTTTTTTAAGACAATTCATCAATACACACTTTTCATTTTAAATGGATTCACCTTTGCTTTTCTTCAGAAAGCCTCATGGAAAGCTCATCCACGACAAGAAACAAAGGTTCGATATTCAAAGCATCTTGCAACGAACATAGAAAATGTTGAACTTAATTTATCTGATTTTTCAGAAAAAATATATTTTACTTTCGTATTAGCGAAAATAGGTAATTTTTTATATTTGGACTTGAGTAATCCAATAAGCACTACTCTCATAGAAAGGCATATATGAAGTTAAAATAAGGCACACAAATTGATAATAGATGCATATGAAATCTAGGTAGCTTAATATTTATAAACATTCTTGTAAGCAATCATGAGGATAGGGACATAGCGGTCCACTAAAAATTAGAACATACATGCACATATGCAAATATTTAGAAGTCTCCCATGGTTTTTCCCCTAAATCTAAGTACAAAGTGAAAAGTAGTCAAAAAAAAAAAAAAAGCTTATCACTTGTTTGTACTTAGGTCTAGGGGGCAAAGTCACTTGGAATCATCAAATGCATATTCTTGGCAAATTAAATAAATAAGTCTAACCATTCCCCTCCCCCCCCCCCCCCCCCCAAATCAATATGTAAAATTTAAATAAAAATATAATAATATTTTGAGTGGGCCTTTCTAGTTGAACCCCTAATTAGAGAAGATCGATGCATGGTGTTATAAGAGTATTTTGCATGAATACCTTCTTAAACATCGAATTTTGTATGAATACCATTTCAAAATTAATTATTGCATGTATACCTTCGTAAAGCACTTGTTTTGCTATTTTACCTTTTTTTATCCTTATTTTTGCATATATACTCATACCATCTAATATCATTAAAAAATAAATGGTTTCGAATTAAAATAACTAAAATATTTTCAAGGATAGACGTGAAAAAACATTTATAAGACGATCGCGATGAGGACAAAAAAATAAATTCAAAAATTTATTTTATTTTTAATTAAAATAAATATGGTTTTTATTAACAGTGTTAAAAAAATCGTTATATTAGAGCTTCTGTGCAAAAAACAGTATTTTATGAGGATAAAAAAATAAATATAAATTTTAATAAAATATTCATATAAATTTGATTTTTTATAAGGGTATTGATGAAAAAAATATGATAAAAATACCCGGGTTTTCTTACAAAATTCCCACCACGGTGCTCCACAATGAAGTTCTAGTGTCCCTGCCGAAAAGAATAGCTTAACCAGATCCACAAATAAAAAATCCACTTACTTCATCATGAAATCGAGCCATGCCTGCGGATTTTTCCGGAGCGCGTTCACCATCGGATTATACTCGTGCGGCTGAAGCCCATACTGCGACAGAATATCCCCGATCTCCGCCGCCTCTGACAAAATCTGACCGTCAGATCAAACTCGAACGGCCAAAGGAAGCCCCACCATAACAATGAAACGGTGTGCACGCACTCACCTGCATCCGGGACCGTGATGATTTCCTCCTGCTCCCGCTTCAACTCTCGCATGTAGTGGTCCGCCTCGCTCTTCGCCGCCAGATACCTGCCACGTGTACAAATCAAAACCAAAAGCAGCACCTCAAGCCAATCTTGACCGTTGATTCCGTGAATCCTTCTTTCCCCCGCGTCGTTGGGCGGTTCCGGAATATCCTAGACTTGGGAATCTCCCGCTTCGATTACCGCACCAAAAAAACAACAAAAAAAAAAAACTCCGGCCTTTGCCTTTCAGGCCGCAACGGTCTCGGGACACCACCACCGATTCCATTTTTGGACGGGTCCGAGGGTGGTGGTAACCTCACCGAAGACGAGCGATTAATTAGTGACGGGATTGGGGTAGAGAGGAGGAGAAGTACCCGCCGAGGCCCATGGAGATGGCGCCGGCGGCGACCTCGGCGATGCCGGCGGTGAGGATGATGGAGGAGGGGGCGGAGGTGCCGGATAGCCCGGCGGCCAGTGCGAATGGGACGGTGAGGCCGTCGGAGACGCCCATGATGACGTCCCGGACCACCTCCCCCGCCGTGAAGTGATTCTCCTGATGCTTCTGCAGAAGCTTCTCCGTCGCCGACGTCGAACCCATCGCCGCCGCCGACGTGGTTTTGGTCACCGCCCTGCCTTCTTCGAGCACCATTCCTCTTCTTTGGTTTCTTCGAGGTTCGGTTTTTTCCGCCTTTGGCTGGCAGTAGAAATGGGGAGACGCAAGGCCATTATATTCTGCGGACGAGTGTGCTGTGAATTCTGGGAGCGTCCGAAAGAAGACAATAGAATCACGTATTTTACGGAATTGCCCTAGACCGCTCGAGCATTAATGTTGTTCGGTGATATGGTATATCGCATCCTTGCCCAATGGCCGTGCAAAGATAGGCTCTTGACGTATTTTTAATCTAAGTGCAGTGTTTCCATTCATCCTTCGCTTCCATTTATTGAAAATGTGATTATAAGGGTCTGAGATATTAACTCGCTGGATTAGTAGGTTTATGTTGTCATATATTGTGATCGCAATGTATGATGGCCTCTGTGTATCATTCTAGCTCCTTTTTAACTTTGGAAAATTGGGAAAGAGTGCCATATGAAGGGATTATTGGATTGAGATACGGTGCTTCCCATCCAGTATTCATCCATGTATTGCAATCTCCATATGTGACAATATAAACTATTTTCTTAAATTTAATGACTGTCAGAAACTTATAACAATTTAGGTTTAGCAATTTTTTTGTAGCATTAATGATATCTGCTGTAGAGCTTAAACAAATGCTATATCATCATTACACCATAAAATTGTCAAATATTTGTAGTCCTGTTTCCTATTTGTATATTTCAATGATAAGGTTATTGTTAAAATAGGTAATATTTATTTCCTGAAAAAACTTGTTCACAGCTAGAGTGGACAAATAACAGCTATTATTTGCCTTACAATGTTATGTAGCAAAATCAATTTTTATGGAGCATATTAAAGGTATATATGGTAGACTTATCAGCAAAATCTTTTTTTTATGGAGCATATTCAAGGTATGTATGGTAGACTTATTGCCTCAAGAAACAAAAAAAGTTGAATAAAACATTATTTTACCAAAGTTTAGATATGTGACAGTAACACGCAGCTCTTCAAAACTATTAGAGAGATAGGCCTGATCCACTTGACCGGCACAGATAAAGAAAACAACCCAAAAGAAAAAAGAAACAAAAAAAATCAAAAAAGACACAAGTGCACTGCATGTATAGTGACGAAGGCAGACTTCCGATTGGAGTCTCCTTCTTCACAATTTCACTAGAGGGATTCCGATGTCGAGGTGAATTTTTGGTGCTTCCCTCCACTTTATGTAAGCCCCATTAGCCTCCCTTTTATCCCCCACCAATGATCCTAGCCACCAATTGAAGTATAGCCTTTGGTTCTCCCTTGGCTTCCTCTCAAATGCTGACCGACACCACTTTTGGTTACTGCAATTTGATGGATATAAGTTAAGATGCCTCCACGTCAGATGACAAGGGCTGTTGAGATGCTGCTGGAGAGGCTTCAAAACTAGCAAGATGACAGTATTTCTCAGCCGGTCAGTGACACTCTTTAGTAGAAGGGAGTCATTGATCCTGCCAAAAACATTCAAATAGAGCAGCAAGAATCAGGTATGGCCCAAATAATGCAGATCATAGTTAGTGATGCAGATGCAGATACAGTAGCAAATATAGTACTAATTTCTCCAACAATAATTGATACAACAATAACAACAGATGCAGCTACAATGACATGCATAGTAACAGTAAGGACGGGAACAACAAGAGTAACGAAGCAATATTCTAGAGTTCAAGAAGTTGGCTCCATCGAATTTCAAGAAGACTACAGAACCTTTGGAAGTTGAAAATTAGTTTATGAAAATGGAGAAAGCATTTGCTATTTCGAGATGTTGTGATGACGAAAAGATCCTTTAGCATCTTGCATGTTACAAGATGGACATTCAATTGGTGGTGGATCCTGGAATGCAAATATGAACAAGATAGGGAACAACTCATATAGGAGAGATTTTGAGGAGTATTTTGTAACAAGTACTTCCCATGGAGTGTGATGATGCAGAAAGAGGAGGTGTTTATTCATTTGAAATAAAGAAATATGACAGTTGTGAAATATGAAGCTAAATTGATGGAGCTGGCCAAATTTGTTCTAGAGTTAGTTAAAGATGAGCAAGATTGAGTACATAAATTTAAGATCAGATTGAAGATAGAAATTAGAAAACAAGTGGTGCCATACGAGTTGACTACGTATGTAGCTGTGGTGAACAAAGCATTAATAATTGAAATAAAAGTCAATTAAGCCCATGCTGAAAGGGAAAAAAATCAAAAGAAAATGAACAAGTCAGATGAATCTCAAGGTGGAATAAGAATAATAAGGATCCAACTAAGAGGTCTGTAAATGATAAAACTGAAAGAAAGAGAGTGGTAAATATTCTAAATGTGACTGAGATATGAATTGCCCTTGAAATATTGGTTTTCGTTTTGGTTGCGGTCAGAGGGCCACTGAATATCAGATTGCCCTTAAGGAAACAAGAATAAATCTACTCAAGAAAAGGAAGTCAAAAGCTATAAGGAAGAATTTATGCCCTTACACAATAGATTGCTGGGCCTCTAATGTGGTGGCAACAAGTGCCATTCCAATGTTTGATGTTTATGCTTATGTCTTCTCTGATCTTGGTGTTACGCATTCATTTATATCTACTGCCTTTATTAGAGAACATGATATGTCATGCAAACCTATGAAAACTAAATTATATGTTGAGACACAAGTAGGTGGTATATTGAAAACCGATACTATATATATGTCATGTAGAGTCAGAGTAAGAGACAAAGAGTTGCTTGCTGGTCAAACACTACTAGATATGCGGGATTTTGGATGTCATTCTAGGGATGGATTGGTTTTCTGCTTATCAAGCCTCAACGGTATGTCACGGAAAGAGTGTGAATTTTTAGATACTGGGTGAACTAGAGTTCAATTGCATTGAAAAAATAGGAGTTACCCCTCCATGTATCATCTCGGTTTTGTAAGCTGGACGAATGCTAAAAAAGGGGTGCAATGGCTACGTGGTTAATTTCAGTAAGGAATGCTTGTCAAGATGATTTGAGGTTAGAGCATATTTCTCTAATGAATCAATTTTCTGATGCTTTATCCAAGGATTTACCGAGATTGCCACCGGATAGAAAAATTGAATTTACCACTAATGTAGTACCAGGTTCAGAAACTTTTTCAAAGCCCCTTATCGGATGGCCCTCTTTGAGTCGAAAGAATTGAAAGATCAACCGCAAATTTTGTTGGACAAGAGTTGTATCCGACCTAGTGTATCACCTTGGTGAGCTCGGTATTGTTCATAAAAAAGGATGGAAGTATGAGATTTTTTTATAAATTCAGCTCAACAAATTTTCTGAAAAAAAGGATATGAGTCAAAATGAAATGGGAACATAAAATAAGGTACCAAAATCAAATTCATATTTCAGGGCATGAAATAAAGAAATAGATGAAAAAGGAATGGGCATTCCATTCTAATACTTGATTCAGTTAGTTGCAGTTTAAAATGATAGTAGTATGTCTACCCAATCATAACCAGATTATGATCAAGTTCAACAAAAAACAATAGCTTTAATAGTTTCCTGTAGTCTAGGCTATAACATTACATCCAAATGGGAACAGGATATCAAATGAGGTGAGACAAGTAGCTAGGTCTAATATTTCAAGAAGTGACAATAATCGACTCCTCATGCTTTTATGTTATTTTAAACTGCAATCAATTGAATCAAGATTAATTAGGTACACTGATATTATTCCAACTTTCAAGCTTTTGCACATCTGATTATTATAATAAGTATACTATATCTAAACAAAATATTGTACATCGATCATAATAGTCTTAGTTAGTCATATGGTAGTTTATTTAAATTCTAGAATGTTACTGACAAAATATCTATGGTTGTTGTGAAGTCACAGCTTTTTTTGGTGAACATGGAATCGGGAACATCTAATCCCTAGCTAGAACAGTTCTCTTTACTTAACCTACACAACATTACTTTCATTAATGTGCGAACAAAAATATCAATTGTTATCGTGTATGGATTTTTTCCAGTAATTAGACAATATCCTTATTCCATTTTTCATGTACATTAAAATTAAGCATATATATGACCATAGCACCATATGACTCGAATTAGGATTTCAATAATAGATCGATCAAGTTCTTGATTTTTCAATAATATAGTAATGATCAACTGGGAAAGATAGGTACGCATATTATTATATGAATGAGAGCGGAATAATTCTCTGTTAGTTTGATGAGTTCTTTGCATCTAGCCTTCCATGGGTCATGTATATCTATCATCTACAATTCTACCCACAGCTTTTTTCCGTTCTTATATATCTTTCATATGGTGTAGTTCTACTGTCCCATCTTCTTGTGAACTCAGCAATGCACAACCACCATATCAATCACGATTCTTGAGCACCTCCAGTTAAAGATTCAGACTAATATTCCACTATGAATTGGCTGCTTTAACTAGCCCAGAGTTACACGTTATTTACAAGGACTTGGGAGCTAGAAGAACCTGCTTTAAGGTAGATATATAAATTATAATGTCATCAAGCTCTCAACTAGTTGTTTAGGCAATTAAAAGCTATGGAAAAAGATTTAGAGCTTGATGTGAGTGGCTCGTAATGACACGTTTCCATAACCAAAAAATCAAATAAATTTGAAATAAAAATTTTTAGAGTAACTCTCCTGACAAATCCTCGTGTTGATTTCGCATCATCTCTCCAATCATGAATCAACTGCTCCACTTTTGTCACTTGGAATCTGTGGGTAGCGTGGCGTCCACGAGCCATCGAGCAAAAAGGTTTTTGACAGCTGATGGGATGGTTATCTTCTCTATCCTACGTGTTCCAGAAAACAGAGAGAGAGAGAGAGAGACTACATGCATGTTAAAAGAGGCAGGCATTCATCTGGAGCTTCATCATGGATAAACGGACAAGAGTTGGTAAGACGGCCAGCCTCATTCTTCTGAAAAGTATTTCAGTTTGGGAGAAAGGTTGTCACCCCCCCTCACCAGCTCGCAAGCACCATCCTGTTGGCGAGTTCTCCGGCTTCAATCATTGTGTTTCTGACGCAAAAGCTAAATTTTCCCGTGAGGCATCCGGATGCACTTTTGAAATCTCAACCTTCTTGATGATCAGCATGCAGCGAGACCTAGCCTCACATCCGACCCAACGCCAAATAAAAATTTAAAAAAAAAATGTTTCGAAAGAACCATATCCACATCCACATAGGGCCTCAACTCTATCTGAAGCATCGCTAATGTATGTTTTAACAATGCTTTAAAGCATCGTTAGTGTCACGCCCAGCCTGCACGGGGTATGTGACATTTGGTATCAGAGCTAAAGACGGCTCTTGTTCGATGATGAGAAGGATGTGAGACCCAATAGTTCCACATCGGAAAGACTCATTTCAAAGCCTGGACATATAAAGCGAGTGTCTCCAAATCCTACAGATGCGTTTTGGGAGGAAAACAAAATCGGAGAGGGGTGAAGGATGCTTGCGTGAAGCTCCGAAACCGGACAATATCTGGCAGGGGAGTCCTATGTTTTCCCCCTCATATGGCCCCCACGTGGGCACTGAGTGCCTCACGTGCCCCGCAGAGGTGGGGGCGTGACAGTTGGTATGAAAATATGACTATATTTTTTTAGCATCATAAGTGTAAATTATTTTTTTAATTTATTTTTAAAGGAATTAAAACTATGTATATAAATATATACACCAAATACATACATAATAAAAGCCATATAATAACACATGTAATATATATAAAAATAGCAAATATTTATATTGTCAAATGTAATTACATTTATGTTATCAAACATGATTGAAAGTCAATGTGCTTCGAAAAATATCAAAAATAGGCACATAAAACTCCTAAAAAAAAGTCCAAGGGCTATCAGGGGTCCATAGCATCACCATCATTATCTCTACGGCTACTGGAAGTATCAGAAACTTACAAAAAAAGATAAAAACTTTAGAAGTTAAGAATATAAAAACTACAAAGTATTATAAATCATTAAGCTCATAGAAAAATACATGATAATTATGTAAAATATTCGAATAAATGTAGTTATTTACTTGAGAATGGATAAACATATGCAACAAGGATGCAATATGATTAAGCTAACCCCTTAAAGATTATATCTCTATCTGAATGCTCTGCATCATCTCCTCCATCTCTACCTTCAGACTATGTTCCTCTGCAGTGCTACTACTATGTCTAGCATTCTAGATATATCTGCTCATTGTAGACAACTGAGTGGAAATAACTCCAATGCCTTAAAGATTATTATGATTTGATAAATTGTCTTGTATGCTTGTATGATCTATCTTATAAGCATAGCACACTTATTATGCTCTAAATTCGGAAGGTGACCCATTCTCTAATACTTTGGTTAGTACTTCGTGCGTAGCAACACATGTAAAAATGTTGCTATTAATGGCTACGAGGGCATGGGATAGTGTAACAATCAAGCACACTTAAAATGAATAAATATAATCATACTTAAAAATTTAGAATTTCATCAACATGATTTCACCTTCATATGTCCAATCATGAATAACATTTTTATTAATTAAAATATTATTGGGAGCGTGGCGTCCACGAGCCCCCAAACAAAAAGGTCGGCAAGCTGATGGCGTGGTCATCTTCTCTATCCTGACGCATTCGACTAGGAGCATTTTAAAAAGCGGGAGACCACTTGTTAAAAAAGGCAGGCAGGTCTTTTGGAGATTCATCATTGATAAAAAGGACAAAGTTTTGGTAAGACGCCGGTCTCCTTACTTTTTCAAAATATTTCAGTTTGGATTAAGCTCGTCACCACCTTGCAAGCACCAGCCACCAGCCACCGTGTTTCTTGCGCAAAAGCTAAATATTCCCGTTAGACAAACTGTTAGCCCAGCCTCACGTTCATTGGACCGGTCTCCTGACCAAACCCGGCACCAAAAAAGAGGCTCAAAGCCCAATCCTGGCATCCAAACAGAGCGATGCCATGGTTATCAGATGGTCCAATCTAGGAGGGTCCGAAGAATGCGGGTGACGACCACCCTCTGCTTCGTGATATCTGAGCCATGACGAGGGAGAGAGTGGCCGTTCAAGCTAAGCATATCTTCCGTGAAGCTAATGGAGCTGCGAATTGGGTGGCCGCTTATGTGGTCAGCCATACGGGTAGTACTGTATGGGCTGGGATGAAGAGTTGTATCGAGAACTCCGAGATATTCTGTTTTCTGATTTTATTAGGTGTATTCGTACTCGTCAAACAAAAATTATCCATTCTAGCCAAAAAAAAAAAAAGGACTCCTCCTCCTCCTCCACAAACTCCACTAGAAGCAATGGTAGCCTAGCATCCACTTCAACTTAAAAGTTCCGATTCCTCCCAATTCTTCCTCACCCGTTGGAATTTCAAATAAGGATCTTGATCTTTTTCTCCTTTATTTATTTATAAGCCCCACAAAATAATCCAGAGAAAAGAGACTCTGTTTATCTCCTATTTTTCGATTCAAAAAACTCCTTTAGTTTTCTTTTTTCTAACCTTCTCCATTGTCGGTGCTTGTTGCCTGAGATAGAGACCTATCCCCTTACGACTCTTGGCCGGCATCGGAGCCCCACTATCCAGGACCATGAAATAATGGAGAAAAGGGCCAACACCTCTATTTTTGGCTATTCTTTTATCTTTCCATCACCGACCACCCTATCGCCAGCTACCGATCGGCCTTGTCGGTGGTCTTTCAGTTGTTGACCACGACCACGGCTACCTGGCCAAGATCAATGTGAACTCAATTGGGTAGTGTTCATGATTTGATTTCTTCCCAATTAGTGTTATGCTATTTGATTACTTATTTGTTTAGTATGCTTAGATCCCACTTTGATGTATTATGTTGATTATTGCACTAGTATAACTAATTATTCTTTCTTCTTCTATTTTTAGATACTGAATTATGATTGTTTGGAACTTAGAAGAGCGTACTAGATTGCTTGGAGATACTTGATCCATCTAAACTTCTAGCTTAATTTATTTTAGATTAGGTCAATTTAGTTTTGAATGACAATAATTTGTTGGAACATTATGATTCATGCATGTTACTTCGATATATTTGTTTATGAGAATGATTTAATTAGACCTTGAAGAAATTAATTTTCGAGGATAAAAGAGTTATTATTATTGCTCTAAAATTATTATAATTTGATCAGTAGCTTTGTATGCTTATATGGTCCGACGCTTGATCTATTTTCTAATAATTTGGTTCGTATCTTGATCTACAAATACATGTAAAAATGTTCTTGTTAATGGTGACTAGGGCATGCACTAGTGTAACATACAAGTAAAATTATAATGAATAAATATAATCATTTTTTGAAAACTTAGAAATTTAGTAATTTTTCATCATGCTTGGGCCTTCAATTGTCCAATCATGAATAACATTTTTAACATTTTAAAATATTCTTGGGAGCGTAGCGTCCACGAGCCCCCGGACAAAAAGGTTTGCAAGCTGATGGCGTGGTCTTCTTCTCCATCCGGACACGTTAGACTTGCAGCATTTTAAAAAGAGAGAGGCCACTTGCTCAAAAGGGGAAGGCATCCGTTGAGCCTCATCATCGACAAAAGGGTAAGAGTTGGTATGAAGGCTTTGTGTCGTATAGGCTGAAAAATAATTTTTTTTATACAGACAATCAACTTTTCTGAAATACTTAATGGACGCAAATGACTTCTTCCACGTAGCACTTAATTTACTTTCACAATTCAATAAAATAATTTTTTTATTTAAAAGATCTAATTATTTGGATATTCATAATTTATATTTAGTTAAATATCCAATGTGAGACAATTCTAAAATATCAAAAAAATAAATTATGACTACCGAAATAGTAGCACGGTTGGAACGGGGCTAAAATTCCACCGGAGTGGCTCAGGTTCGAAATGCGCAAGCGTCGATTAAATGCAGGGACCGGATGCCCCTCATTTGGTTTGCTCGGTGGAGTCGCCATTTGGTCCGCCGATACTTAAGTGGTGCTGGTGTGACGTATTCACGCATAGAAGGAGTTGCCACGTTGGTGGGGCTCCCCGTGGGTGGGAAAGGTATGAGTAAAACTTGTCTGCCCGTATCGAATATTCTCCAGTGAGAAGGGGGGCCAGTGGAAGTTGCTACGCAGGTGAGGTCCCCCCCTCCTCTTCCCTCCTTGTTTAACAAAAAAATAGAAATAAAAAATTATATATTTAATAAAATGAGCAAGGTTTTCACTTGTCTCATCACCTCGCAGGTCGCAAGCACCCTCACCAGCCACCACCTCCCTACTGCTGGGGAGTGTCTGGGTTCAATCACCACTAATGTAATACTATCACCATGTTCTCTCTTACAAAAGCAAAATATTCCTATGAGGCAATCTTCAATGCACTTTTACAATCGCAACCTTGTTAATGATATGTATACATACACATACATGCATGCCTGTAATCTAAAAGAGAGTTTTATATTTGTTATAGAATTCAAATATTGAAGATTGAAAAAAAAAACTCTAGAATTGTTGTTAGAGACATAATTCATGGAGGAGAAGCTGAATTAGATGGAAATATGCAAGATTTGGCGCAATTCATGATTCACAAAAATGGATATAACTAATCTATTCATCACCAATCATGTATACGATCATTTTCCACACGCAACACTGAAGCCTGATGTTCTTGCCGGTCCTAGTTTTGTTGCCCAAATCCGTTTGTTTCATGGAGGAATGGGAGCTCAAAAGCAAAAACTTTCATTAATAGGAAGTCGTTTCTTTGTAATTTTGTAAGTCAAATAATTCCCAATCGCCTTAGAATTTCACAATCATATTTAAAAATGATTGTACTTTTTCCAGATTTTTTTTGTGATATTTATAATTTATTAGTTTTAGTAATTAGGGCTCATTTATATAATGTAACCTAGGGTTAGTTTGAGGATTGAGACTCTTGATGTGATCAATAAAATTGTAGTAGAGTTCTTTTTTCCCAGTTTTCTCTAGTTTGATTTTTTCTTTTCTCCTAAGAGTAATCAAGTTAACCCTGCATTAAAATGTGAACTGCTAGATGTGATTTAAATGTTTATGTTAAAAAAATATATATGTGGTGAAGGCACGCCTCTTCTCTACCAATCAAATCCTCCTAAGTTTATAAAAAATAAAGTCCTCCTAAGAATGGTGGCATGATATGGTATATTAATATTGCAACTACTCGATGCATAAATAAGAAATCTCTAAAATATATAATGTTTTTGTAAGTAGGTACTTTAGATACTGCATTAAATTCTGACATCAAGTTTTTAGTTTTGAATTCCAACATGGATTTTGCAATGTAAACGGTGTATCATAGTCTGATTGATATGCATGTGCATGCATTATTGTAGCCATTCGCTTATAAAAATAGTCCCACTAGATTAATAGGCTTGTCTACTAGAGGTTTTGAACATCCTTTTTGTCACGCTCCAAGCCCGCCTGTATGGCAGATCGTGCAAGCATGTAAGGCAACGAAATATATCAAAGCAATTACAAATCCTTAAAATTTATTTAAATATTAATTTATTCAAATAGATTTTATAAAGTTCCAAAAATAATATGTACTGATATAATCAAATAATCTAGTATATCTAACTAAAATGCCAATAACTAAAAAAAATCTTGAGAAATCTAGCACACTCCTTAAGTCCCGTGTCATAACGTATCTGAATCTGAAAAATAGAGAAAATAGAATGATGAGTTACACTAGCCCAGTAAGCAACATAATACCTCAAATGTGGGGTCAAATATGCTAGATATTTAATTAAAATACAAAATAATGACTGAGAAATTAATCACAAAAAACATATTTTTCTCGAAACTTATTATCATTTTCACAAAAACTTTAATACTAGAATCCCAACATCAATAGGCTATGGCCACGTAATTCAATGGCATGGATTGCACAAAGTATCAAATCCACTATTATTAACCACCAGTGGCAACAGTATCAAAATCCATTATTATTAACCACCTGTGGCAACAGTGTCCAAATCCATTATTCTAATCACTGTGGTGTGGTGTCGAAACCAGCTTCTCACAGACACAAGTCGACAGGATCAACGAATAATCCTCATTGGCAGGGCCAGAACAGATTATAGCCATGCTCAGAATATATAAATATACACAAAATAGATTTTTCTTAATTTACCCAGTTACATTTTCTAGATTTCATAATATATAATATAAATATAAAATGATCGATTATTAACATGTCTGACCCAATTAACTAAGTACAAAAAACATATATCAAATTTTAATCAACTAATAATTATTTTACTAAATAATTTTGAAAACATACTTTCAAGTATTATGTTACTTAACTCTTTTTGTTTTAAATCCCACTTCACGCAAACATGTCAGATATACTTGTTTATTACCATTAAAATATTATTAATTTTAACATAATTTCAAAAGTCAAAATTAAATACTATGTCTTATGCCCCCAAATTAGTTCGGTCTGAGTAAAGAGGATTCAACGGGTCAGAGGTGAAGATCGAAAGTGGTCAAATTTAGTTGGGATTGAAGTACTGGCCAGTCTACCGCGCGAGTACAGGGACAGTTTAGGATCTCCAAACTGGGTCAACTTGGATCCAAGTAACAATAAGATTATACTAGGATCTCTGAACATGTCTAGAGAGAGAATGAGAGGGAAGAGAATCTCAGCTCATGTTTGGATTTGGTCTGATCCTGGTCTTGGGCTCGATCTAAGTGGTTCGGGTCGACCATTAGGAAAAAGGTCCAGATCTAGTCAGAATGTGGGCTAGCTTAGAGAGAGAAAGAGATACACGATCCAAAGCTAGTTGAGTTTTGGGGCTTAATCCACTTAGGCAAAAATATAGCTAACCTATAGAATTTCGATAGTCAAATGACAATTGTTACAATTGGATGGGTATATCTTAATAATAGCCCCTTGAAAAAAAATATAAAAGCTAATTTTTAAAATTATATCAGCAATTAATTTATACTGTTGCAGATGTCCAAAGTATGATAGGGTGATTCTTTATCCATTATAACTATCATCAAAAGGTTATATAACATTGTCATGGCATGCACTTATTAGCAATGCTTCTGTGATATATAAGTATAGCTATATCACCTAAAACATCATTCGTTTACCAACAATAAATAAATAAAACAAATAATCCTTCTTTTTACGTCTCCTTAGCAACAAAACCAATTCTTTTAAAAACAAATAAAAGGAAATATTAAAGTATTTTTTTTTTTTTGCACAACCAATTCAACTTTGTCCCCACCTCCCTAATATGATGGTATTAACCATGAACAACTCTTCAATTCAAAAGACGGCGAGGGTGTCGTGCCTGAGAGGCAATTCCATCCTTTATTTTATTTTATTTTATTTTATTTTATTCTGGTTTTAATCCTTTACAACCTTAGATTGAGCAAGTTGTTTCTCCAAAACCAGCTGATCGAGTTGCAAGTTTGGTATTTTCTAACACTTTGAAACCAGGGGACAGGAAACTTGGGAATTGGCTTGAAACATATGAAGAATTAGATGAAACAAGAAAGAACTAGAGTTACAAAAACTTCCTAACAAAGATGGTGTTCAACATATTAATTGTTCTTTTCCAAGCAAAACTCAAAACAGTTGCCTATTTTTTTTAAAAAAAAGCGCCTAAATTTTAGTATGGGAAATGACTTATCTTTAATCTCTCTCATGGCAATCTATTTATATACAAGATTTTTAAATCTCAAGATATCAATTACCTTAATAAATAACTAAGATGTCGATGAATCGAGATCCCGATTTACCTTAACTAATATGATAAGGGAGAAATTTTGGCGGAAACTAACATTTTCTGAGATACCAACATAGTAAACTTAAATTCTGAATTATACTTAAATAATAATTTCAAAATTTATTATATACAAAATTAATTAAAAAAATGTTTATGGTATTATTTGATATAAAAATATTATATCTATCTATACCTTGAAATTTATCAGTTTACATGGGTGAGATAAGGTGGCCAAACTTTTCATAAATATTATATCCAGAGGGTGCTGATACCAATACAAACAAAAGATTTTGTGACCCTGGTAGTTGTTTGAAAAGTGATTTGTCCACAAGCATGCAGACGAAGACTGAATCGAAAAGGAAATGCTTTCCTTGATGACTATGGTTGATAAGAACCAGAATTTCTAGAACATGACGTGGACCATGTTCATAGTTATTGATTATGAAACCCAATTAAATACTTTCACTAAATTAAGTAGACCTTGGAGGAGTATGGCTGCTGCAAGCCATATGCCAGGCTATAATCGCCATGAAAGTTTTGTAGGGGCCGACCTTCTGAAAGGTGAGAAGGATGTGACAGTGAAAAGGATGGGAAGATCTCAGATGATGTTTCTAAAACCATGAAGAGATGGTGTTAGCGGACAAGCAAGAGGAAAGCTCCGCTGCCGGAGGATACATTTGCCTAAACTTATTGAGGGTTCGACTTCTAGCAATGTAGGAGAGACTTAGTGGTGACATTATTGAGAATTATGGCAACTTTGCAGCCTCGGAATCTTTAGAATGTGCTGGTTATTTAGGCCCCATTTGGGGGAGTTTTTGGAGGGTCAAAAGGTACTTTCTGCCCCTCCAAAAATACTTTTGGATGAAAAATGGTGTTTAGTAAAAATTTCAGATAGCTGTTTTAGTTTTTCCAGAAAGCTAAAAATAGCTTTTTGAAAGAAGCTTCATTTTGGAGTTTTGTCGAAAAGTTGTTTTGAGCTTTGTCGGAAAGCTATTTTTTTGATCAAAATACCCATAATAAAATATAATAATTACATATTTTGTCTCTTTATAAATCTAAAAATTTGCTGGGGCCCTAACAAAGAACCCTAGCGGTAGATCAGACTTCTTTCCGTGCAAGAATATGTATTCTTATTTCCTATTTTTGTATTATACTATAAATATAATATTATATTATATTATATCATAATGCATTAATATGTCATGTTAAATAAGGGTTAAACTTCTAGCAATGTAGGAGAGACTTGTTTTACAATCATCAGTACCCATGCTACGTATGTTAAAGTAAATGATCAAGGTGTATTTGGAGGTTGTTGCTTTTATGAATATTGTGTCTGATCCTGTGACTTGTTGGGCACCTGTATCATATATTTAGAATAAGGATCCTAGAATGAGAATAAAAATTGTAGGAACCTCTTTCACCTCATTGTTCAGGTTACAAACTTTGTCAAGCGTTATTGAACTCAATTGTGTTGGCATAACTGATTCATTTGAATGCTTCCAGGTGATCCCTTAGTAATTTTTTAGGATCAAAACAAGTTGGATAAGCCATAAAAAAAATTCATATCATAAGCTAGCCATTTTCCATATAAATTAAACAACATTTGATTTAGAGCAGTTGGTGAGAAATCTTGTGGATTGAAGTCGAATGCAAGACGTTCTCTGATAGCAGATGTTTCAAGTGGGATATAGAGCAATTCTACTATCTGAAAATTTCCTTTATACTGCATACTTTTAGAGAAAATTTTGATAGCAGTTGCTGGTAGGCGCTCAAACTACCAATCTTATTATTAAGAAATTTTATCTACATGACTTACAAGTACGAAACTTTACATTCATTTCTTATTTTTTGACATAGTGAGAAAGATAAAAGATGATTTGGTTGCTATAATTAAATTTTGAAGATCAATACATAAGTGGAACTAAGATACGTTGAAGAAGCGTTCATCTGGTAAAAAATATTCTCTCCGAGAATTTTTTATTAATATATGCAAACGACTACCTTATACAAAATATTAGATGCATGTATATGGAGAACATGACCCCTAACCCTAATTCAGGTGTTTCATAATTATTGGTACAAAATTATAATCGAAATAGGACTAATGGCTAAAAAAATGGTACAATTATTTTACTTGGAAACTAGTTAAAATTTGATACCGCAAAATTATAGTACCTACTGGATGCACCTGCATCATTTATTTTGTCTTTCTATCTTATTTTATTTTTCTAAGTAGCTTTCGCTTAATGTTGTGATGAATTTTGCATTACAAATCCACTTAATTAATTATTGATTTTGCAAGAATGGAATAGATTTATTTTCTTGCATGGTACTAAACATTTAGAGATCTTTCCACCATTTTGGTCTTAGATTTAAGTACAAAATATATGATAGTCTAAACAAATGTACATCAAGCATTCAGTAATAAATATATATAGGAAAAATTATTTAATAACCTATCAATATATTATTATTAAAAGTTTAATTTTTGCTTATACAATTAATCAGAATCACCTCAACGCCCATCTAACGAATTAATTGATAGAGTGGGGACCCATCTAAATCATACATAATTTATTTCTAAAAGCAAAAATAGAGCTAATGTATAGGACTTTGATAGTCAAATAACAACAGTCACAATTGGATTGCTATAACATAATAATAGCCATGAAAGATATTTAAGTAATTAATTTAAGCTGATATCCAAAATATAATACAGTGATTCTTTAACCATTATAACTATCCTCATAAGGTTATATAACAATGTCATGGCATGCACTTATTAGCATGCTGCTGTGATGTATAGCAATATCAAATAAAATATCATTCTATTACCAAAAAGAAATAAATAAAACAAATAATCATTTTTTTTACATCTTTTTGATAGCAAAAATATTTTTTTAAAAAAATAAATAAAAGAGCAATAAGTGAAGATAATATATTTTTTTTGCTGTTTTTTCTCATGAGATAATCGCTAGCACGTTCAACTAGCCGAAGCGGCATAAAGCAACAAAAAGGGTTGTCATTATAACTATCCTCATAAGGTTATATAACAATGTCATGGCATGCACTTATTAGCATGCTTCTGTGATGTATAGCAATATCAAATAAAATATCATTCTGTTACCAAAAAGAAATAAATAAAACAAATAATCATTTTTTTTACATCTTTTTGATAGCAAAAATATTTTTTTTCAAAAAATAAATAAAAGAGCATTTTAAGTGAAGATAATATATTTTTTTTGCTGTTTTTTCTCATGAGATAATCGCTAGCACGTTTAACTAGCCGAAGCCGCATAAAGCAACAAAAAGGGTTGTCATTTTAAGGTCATTATCAGGCGTGTGTCCTCCACGCAACCACAAACAAACCATTTCAACTTTGTCCCCTCCACCCTCCTGTGACGGCATTAACCATGAAGAACACGGCAATTCAAACGCCAGCGAGGATGCCATGTCTGAGAGGCAATTTTATCCTTTATTTTATTTCATTATTTTATTTTTTTGGTTAGGAGGCAATTCAGTCCTTTACAACCTTAGATTAAACAAATTGTTTCGAATGCATTCTCCAAATCCAGATTGAGTTGCTAGTTTGGTATTTGTTAACACCTTGAAACCAGAGGATAGAAAACTTGAGAATTGGATTGAAACTATGTAGAATTAGACCAAACTAGAAAGAACTCGAGTTTAAAAAACTACATCAAAAAGTGGGTGTTTAACATGTTAATTTTTCTTTTCCAATCAAAACTCAAAACATTTATTTATTCTCTTGAAAAAAAAAAGCACCTAAATTTTAATAATGGAAAATGTTAATTTTTAAGAAGACTTTTAAATCTCAACATATCAATTACCTTAATAGTTTACCCAGATGGAGATAAATCAAAATCTTGGTTTATTTTTAACCAATATGATATATGAGAAAATTTGGAGGAAACTAAGATTTTCCAATGTCATGATCAATAGTTTAGAACTACAATACTAGCAGAGTAAACCTGAAATTTTGAATTATACTTAAATAGTAATTTTAAAATTTATTGTTTAAATTTTTTTTAAAAAAAAAAAATTAAACCATCGGTTGATATAAAAATTGTCTATCTATCTATATCTTGAAATTTGTCGGTTTATATGGGTGAAATAATGTGCTGAAACCAACACAAACAAAGATTATATAGCTCTGGTAGTTGGTTGAATAATGATTTGTCTAAAAGCATGCAACCAAAGTTTTGATTTAGAGACTGAATGGAAAAGGAAATGCTTTCCTTAGTGACTATGATTGATAAGAACCAGAATTTCTAGAGCATGACGTGGACCATGTTGGTAGCTAGGTTATTGATTATGAAATCCAATTAAATATTTTCATTAAATGAAGTGGACTTTAGAGTAGTGTGGCTGCCACAAGCCATATGCAACTGCTACAAGAAAGAAAGAAGAAAATTTTTGCATGTTTTTGACTAAAAGAAAGAATAAAGCACAAGTCATAGACAGACAACTGCTACAAGACACATAAATGGGGCCATAGCAAGCAGACCAAGATGAAGATGGATCATAACAAATTTTTTAATATTTTTCCCTTCTGCACTCAAATTGTGTTTAATCTACTTGAAGTATATCAATATATGTGATAAATTTTCAATTTATTTTTTAAAATATACTTTAAATTTTTTTAAAAAAAATTCTTTCAATCAAGTTAGGCATGAACATCAGAATAATTTGTACAAAGAAGTTGTTTAGTTTGCAGTTCTGGCCTTTTCCAAACTCCCTAGAATTTTGGGACTAACTTCACATAAAAAGGAAAAAATTGTCCTCTGTTTTATTTCAACGTCTTAGTTTTCTACTGCTAATGCAAAAACGTTTGTTTTACTCATCATGAAAGGAGAAGATAAAGGAGTCGCTCAAAGCAAGTCCTTCCAGTGGTCACTCCCTTGCAATTTATGATGAGGTGCTGAAATGATGCTGACGCGATATTTTGTGAATGACTTGGTTTTGCACAGCTGAATTAATGCATTATCTGATCCCCTCTCACTGCATTGGATGGATAACTGAATAAGCAAGGAAATTACCATCAAGAACAGTGCTTGAATTGTTCATGTACTTGTTTTGAGCCTATGCAAATATAATGAGCTGAAAATAAGGATACATGTTTATTTTAGGTTGGTGCAAACTTTATGGGCAAAAACTATGTACAAGTTTATTTGAGCCCAATGTTTTCACTGGCTTAAAGTCTCTATACATCTTTGGGAGTGTAAAAGGTACACCAAATCAAAACAAACATTTGTGATCTCATAATATTGTGTAGGAACAAAATAATTTATGCTGCGTTTGGCTAAAAATAAGCCTTTTATGGATCAAGGGTTGTTTTCTGTCCAAACAAATCAGTTTTGTTCTCTCTTAGTAAAGGACCAGAGAAACTCCTACCAAAGAAAAGGAAACTTATGAGACTAGAGCCTGAATAGGCTGAAGTCGGCGGCTTCAACTGACTCCAGTTGTTGGCCCAAAAGAAAAACAGAACAAAGAATCGCAATCGCTATCCTTTGCTCCATCTTCCTTGGGGCGTAATGGCCAACAGCTTCACATCCGCCACGTAGCCGCTTGAACAGCCATCGATCCCACTCAACTGCCGCGATTCTCGTTATGGTGAACGGACCAACCACCCTTTAGAAACCTACTATAAAAGCCTCTCTTCCTCTGCCATTGCTCCACTATCGACTCCCTCTCCTCCGTCGCCTCCTTCTCCTCCTTCTCCGATGGCCGACCTGCCCCAGCCGAGCTCTATCCAAATTTTTTTTCCATGGCCCTGTTTCCTCTATTCCAAGATTTATTTTGAGCTGCCGCCGCCTCTGACACGAGATCTGCCACTTGACTGCCAGACTGAGCCACCCTCAATCGAGATCCATCCTCTCCACCATGCTCTGGTGAGTCCTCTTTCTGTTTTTGCGCCCCCCCCCCCCCCCCCCCCCCCCCAATACCCCGACTGAAGAAGCTCCACCTAAGGCAGCTTTGGCATTTGCCCTTTTTCCTTTTTCCCCTCTCTATTTATCCTTGACCAACTAAACCACCGTGGCACTCACCTCCGACTGCGCCACTGCGCTACCGCGAGTCGCTGGCCGAGCCACCACCAGGCCATCGGCCACCCTTTCTGACCTCTCCTTCCCCTCTTCCTCCGTCATTCATAGCCAAATCACTGCAGCCATTTCGCCGCCGACCGTGCCACCTTGCTATCGGTCACGCCTTCGAGAGCCGCTGACCGGGCCACCGCTAGGCCATCGACCACCCCTTGCCTCTCTTCTTTATTCTCCTTCCTCTCTTCTTTTCCTTCTTCCTCTATATTCAACAAGATGAAGAAATTTATGTTGGGCCGTGGGCCAACTTCATCCATTTGGGCTATATGGGAACGTGTTAGGCCCACTTCATTCATTTTGGTAATGCGAAAGCTTGTGGCTGCACATCCCAAAACTACTAGCATGCATGTCACTCAAAAGTTTTGTAAGAGCAATTGAGCAAGCCAGCAAAAATTTACTATTTATTGTTAGGAAAGGACCACAAATGTTAGCTCAAATGATATATCTTGCACCTCTTACATGAGGGCTCGGGTTTCGGTTATTATAGCATAAATATGTACTTAAAATGAATACAAATTATTTAATTATTTATATAATGGGGTGGGTTGGGTTAAGCCGGATCGTTAGGTTAGCATTGGGTTTCAGTGGGCATGAAGGCCAATCCTAACACAACCCCACTTGAGATCGGTAACGATTTGAGTCCAAACCAATCAAGATTTGCAAAATTGGGTAGGCAACCAGAAATCCATTAGGTCCAAACCAATCAAATGCCACAAGACCTGTTATATTTTGGTCAGTTTGATTCTGAAATGAGATTAATAGCAACATCATCGATTACTACAGAAAATGTTTCATCATGAGTTAAAGAATGAGAATTAATATCGCCCTGTTGGGAAAGCATGGTTAGAGTTGAAAATATCACAGCAGCGTCAACAATAGCACAGAAAGACCCATTAACCAATAGCCCAGAAGAAGAGTTTCATGAAGATTGATATTGACATCGCATTAATAATTCATATCAAATAACAACAAACAGTGAGTTTATTTATTTGGGAGAATGTCGATCATTTCAGGCAAGAGTGATCATTTTATGCATATTTGTTAATATGAATATCCAAGTATCAGAAAATTTATAATGATACAAGAAAAAAGAGAGGTCATAATCAGATAGATATGTCTTAAATGTTGACTTCTTTTTCCTCAAAGAAGAAAAAACATCCTGGATTCTCATCTGCTAGAATGATTGGTTCCACATTTCGTTGATGTCAATAAGCATCCTACACCGACAAAATTCATGAAATTAATAAACAGCTATCACCCTCTAAACTTTCACACCGCATGGTAAACATGCTTTAACTACAACCTGAATGATACCTTCATGCAAAAACTCTGAAGCACCACTTCTGACTTTTCTCACCTTAATTTGACAATATATGCCTCAACTGGGTAGGAAAAGGCACAGTAGCATATTTTTGTGATAAACAAATACTTGCCCACAACACTTCATTGCATCCAGAAAGGTCAGCAGCGGTTAATATAGAGTGTATCCATGACAGTAGATGTGTATCTGCAACAACCAGGCATCCCAGAATATAAAAAAACAGAAAGCAATGGTTACATAATATAGAGAGAGAGTGTATTCATGAGATGAAATCACTAAGAATGGAAATTGAAAAAATGCCATTGAATTCACAGGCTTACCATCGTAAAGCAAATTCCTCTTCTGCCCGCTTCAGAACATTGGCAACCATTGTGTAGAATTCAGGTTCTTCTTCCCTTATGCGGTCAATCATCGTTGATTCATGTGCCCCTGCCTGAACAAATGGAGAAAGCTAGTAAATATGGGATAGCTTAGCTTCAAGGCAACAGAGATTGAATGGTGTCCCGACCTAACATACAAAGACTACTTGAAGATCTCTCTGCAATAGTCTAAGATCTGAAATATATACTTCAGACCCACAACTGCAAAAAGTTTGAAATATTTTTTCAGATTTATGTCCAGAAATTTGCACGACATAAAATGATATGCTTTCATGGTGATCATAGGTACAACAAGGTTTTAAAACATGGTTTTGGTTTCGGTTTTGATCCTCTAGGTAGAGCTTCAGTTTTGGCAGTTTTGGAGATTCCAGCAGTTTCACTACAAGCTTTGGAGCAAGAGTCAGAAAAAAGTTAGAACCAGAATGATAGAAAACTTAAGGGAAAAAATGCAAGTTATAACATCATTTCATTGTGCCTTGAGTTATCCAGGATCACAGTTTGGCTAGTTTAGGTTAAAAGTGAAATGATTTAAAGCTTAACTTACTAGATAATTAATATTTTCACTAACTGTTATAATTATCATAGAGAGTCTAAATTTCATAATTTTCCTATACTGGCTTTTGTTTATACTTTCCATACTTGCTCTAATTTTGTAATTAAATAAACTTTTTCTATGCATATTTTATTTTATTTTAATAACTCATTTGAACAAGAAAAGCCATTTGAGCATATTTCATAATGATCCATTTTAACAATCAGTTTAAGCACGAAAAAGATCCATCAAAACAAAAACACAATTAATTTCACGATTCACTTTAATATATGAATTAATTATAAAAGAAGATAAAAGAAAACTCATTTAAACAGAAACAAAGCAAGAAACATGTAACAATTTCTAATTAGTAAAGATATAATAAGATTGCATCTTGCCCATTATAAAAAAATTATTAACTAAAACTACTTTATGTTAGATCATTTGAGCCTTGGTTAAATGTGATATTGAATAATTTAATGAATTGTAGAAAAACATTAGAAAATATTACCATATTTGACCAAAACTTCCGAAAGTCGGCCAAAGCTGACCGAAATTGTCTGAAACCGAAAATTTCAGGCGATTTCGGATTGGTCTTGATGGCAACCAGTTCGTTTCGGCCGAAATTTCAAAACCCTTTGCCTGTTATACCAAAAAAGCGCATAGGTTCATTCCGTGTGTGGATCGAGCTCCGGTCTTGACATACAATAAGGTGAATCCTTGGACCAAGTCAAAGATGAGATAGATGGGAAGAATAATAAAGTTCTTTGATCTTCACAAATTTTCTTTTACACATTTCTCCACCTTTTGAAACATTAGGCTAAATTAAAATAATTTTGAAGATTGTAATGGAAACTTTGAAAATTTTCCTGGCAAAATATAACCAGATCCTTTTGAAAATACGAAAATTGATATTTGCATAGCGCTCTATTTAGAAATCATCAAATTATAAAACTCAAATGTGATTTCGTTAAAAGTTTTCATCAACAAGTATTGTGCTGTTGAGGCCATGCTAAAAAGCTGAGAACTATTGATCTAAAGATAGCCACTGACTTTGCATCAGATGGTGAAGCACAAGATGCAACTAACTTGTGTTTCGAACCGAACAGAAGTAAAAAGGCAATGCCGTTAGATTGAGGGAAAGGCATTGCACATTTTATGCTTCCCATCTTGATTTCCATAAAGTATCACAGATGATCAAGAAAGCATGATGGCTAGGAATAATCAAATTCCTGCACAAGTTTTAAATATATTGAAGAGCACTCATTGCCTATGTGGCTAATGCTTACAAACTGCATTGCTGCCTCTGTCTCACTTCTTCTAATGAGTTCAATGATGAGAAGGATAATGGTCTTATACAACAAAAACTTCACGAGAGACATCATAAATTGAAATTCATGCTGCACATTGCATGGATTCATTCATATTGAGTAGTTTCAGTATTGGATTGTTGCTGTTGAGAGACTAACCTGCCAGACACTAGAAGAAAAAAGGAAATAAATTGTTTTCATGCACTTCCGCATGGTGAAAGCACTCGATGCAGCAAGTTGATTATGGCAAAATCATTATACATATTTAGTTTTCATAGTGAGAGCATTGTATGTGTTGTGCACAAAAATTACCTCAGTAAATTTCAAAGGTATCAGATTATTGACCGTAGCTGGTCTTGATTTGTCCCACCTGGAAAAGCACAAGATCATCATTTGGAACAAGAGTGTAAAAAAGTGAACATGTTGATAATGAAGGTATAAGTTGATAATTAGAAATGTAATCAACCATTTACATAGTATTCATTGCTAAATAATCAGTAGACATATGCAGGATGCAAATGAATGAATATTGCAAAGAGAAATGCATCTCATAAGTGAAAAACAGCAGCCATCAGTTGTAAATTGCAACTAAGCAGCTATCTTGGTCATGGTCCACAAAAATTCCCAAGACAAACATGCACATGCAAGTACTTATCACTATTTTAACAATGAATTACCCCTACGGATGTTTTGGCACAATTCATGTGCATAACTTGCAGTAGGCACAATAAATCATCACCTTCTATGGGACTTCCATCATATGCAAACAAATTTAGATAGAAAATCCTTTTCTTTTTCTTTTTTTTTTATAAAAAAAAAAACTGTAGATAACCACCTTTATTTCATTGAGGGGACAAAATGATAGAAGAGGAGCAAAAGGAAAGAAGAGGAGAAGAAGTTCCCAAATAGAAAGGATTGGTCGACAACCATGTCCAAAGGAACCATGGAGAGCAGGACTAACTTTAAAAACCTTTAAACATTAAAAGCTAACCAAAAACCCAGAAGTCATTCACAAATGAGATAAAACCAAGACTCTTACAGCAGAAAGTAGCAGTAATGTGCAGACATGGGAAGGTACACTATAAGTCTCATAGATAAAGGAAGATCTCTCTCTCTCTCTCTCTATATATATATATATACACACACACACACATATATATATATATATATATTATAAGCTACACAAACCCAACTTATTAGGATTCCCTAGGAGTTTTATAAGAAAATGCCTATTGTACATCCTTTCTCAAAAAAGAGCCAAATCATCAGGAAAGCCCATGCTTGGCTACGAGCTGATGATTGTAACTATATGACAGTCCATGGAAGGTTGGCAGCAGAATTTAAAATAGTATTTTTTTTCCTAATTCTTCTTCATAAGATATAAGATAAAGCATGCGTGTTACAAACTAAAAAACATTATCAATACCTGTCACTTTTTCCAATGTTACAATTCATATCAATGATTTTCAGGCACTAATCTAGACAATCATTATAATTAGGAGAACTAAGAACAAAGATACCACAAATTAAGTATTGAGAGATCAAAGAGTCATTTGCCAAGTCAGTTCATCTAGAATTGTCAATTTAGTATGTAGATGCCATGTCAATAGGAATCAATGTCCTTGCAGCCAAAGAGATTGAGGATCATTAGATGATGCATGATTAAATAACATGTGCTTAATCACATGTGCTTACTTTACTCTTGGGAAGTAATAAATATGAGTAGGGGTATAAATCAAAATAAGAATGTCTAGGTATAATGGTCAGTTCATAACTTCATATTGTATTCAAAACATGCAACCTTGCCATATACAAGACCTGCAAGATCTTTTGAGACAATTTCCTTCCAAGCATGGTACAAGAGTTTCAGCACTTTTCTCAGCAACTGTTCTATTGTACTTCTGTCCACATGATTTTATGTCCTTCAAAAAACTAAACATGTTTACCATAGATAGAGAAAAATTTAACTAATGAGAGTCAGGATTCCATAACCAAACACATTCTGTATTCAAATTTTTTTGATATGGCAAGAATTAGAAAAATAGATTTTAGTAAGTGATTCTGTTCTTGAATATATAGATATATGTAGTAAGCATGGTATGTCGTACCGTACCAAACCGGACGGTACCGGACATAGCGTACTGTACTGGTTCGATACCGATACCGGTACCGGTGGCATACCGACACTCAATACGCCAAAAGAATCGCGTACCGTACTGTACCGATACTATGCTAGTGTGGCACCGGTACGGAATCCGGTACCCAAACGGTAAACCTTGGTAGTAGGTGATGCATCATACACCAATTTGTACAAGAAAAAACCTGACGTTATTGCCAAATAACCCATTCTCATGACTAGACTATATCATGATGTTCTTAATAGTAAAAAAAATGTAACTTTATTTGCCAACAGTAGTATAGCATTTATATGTTATTATAATATTAAACAGAAGACTCAAACCTCCCCCTCCCCCCCCCCCCCCCCCGCCCCAACAACAAAAAAAAAAAAGAAAAGAAACAAATGGCCATAAACCTCTAGAAACCAAGGTAAGCATGATTTAACAAGTTAAAAAACCAAGGATAACATTATTCATACAGAGGAGAAAAAGGAATCAAAAAGGAACGGTTAAATGAACAAAATAAAGCTTAGCATTTAGTCAACCATACCAGATACAAACCATGGTTCGTCGTACTGGCCCGAACCGAGTGGTATGGAGCATACCGTATTATACCGGTTCGATACCGATATCTGGTATAGGTGGCATACCGACACTCGGTATGCCGAAAAGACTCCATACCGTACCGCACCGATATAGTGCTAGTGTAGCACCAGTACGGAGTCATCGAGACAGCGAACCATGATACATACCATATTTCAAGAAAAGAATAACAGACATAAGCAATAACAAATGGAAGAATGACGAGAACTTAAGTTAGCACATTAATCTCATCATATTGAATAATTGTCAAAATTAATAAATAAAGTGAATTGTACCTTACAAGCATCAACTCATTAACAGATCTCCACATTTTACGACCAACATCTTTCTGAGATTGATCTCTAGCACTTCGGCCATGCCACAACTCCTTGACAACATACATCACTTCTTCAACATCTACCTTAAAGTTAAATCAAACAGAAGTCAAGAAATTATGAACAAAATATGGCTGAGCAAGGTAATTATTGTTATACCAAACTACGTTAATGAGCATTGCTATGAAAGTGGTGTGGGGATTAAAGAAAATGTAGTATCCAAAAATAAAAAGCTTTATAAGGAAAAAAATTGTTTGAACATAATATAGAGCACATTATAAAGGACTGGAAAAGCCCATCTGATAACAAAGTGGTAAGATACTGCTCTTTTTAATCCTTTGGTACATTCAAAACCTTTCTTTTGAAATTTTTTATCATGTGATTTCTTCTTTCCACTAATATACCCCATCCCAATCACTTGAGAAATGGTTCCGTAAAACATTGTTCTATGGAAGTGCGTGCTATCTGGATTTAAAAGAGCAATTTATTGTTGCATTTACAAAAAGAGAAACATCAATTACATATCATGTGGCAGGGCTCTAGATGGTTGAAGTGTCACTTCATGTAGCATTTAGGAGTTGAGTTGAAATCATTTTCAAGATATAGACACAAAAGTAGACAGTATTAAAGATCAAGGCATCCTAAAAACTGTGTCAAAGCAATTTTTTATTTCTTTAGCTGATCCTTTGGTATTAATGGCACTAATGAAGTACAGAGGAGGTCTTATCTTAGACATGAGATATCCTGGGTTAGGCAGCAGCTACCATATTGGTTACACATTTTAATCCACTGCAACTAAGGAGAAACCATCAAAAGCAAGGTTTTGTGTAGGAACTATTTTCATCTTTAAGGTACATAACTATTGCCAAAAAAGCATAGTAAAATAAATTGTGAGGCACGGCATTATATGGAATCTCCAATCTCATATAGGAAGACCCCAAAGGAGAAGAGTTACCGATGGCTTATGTTTTTGCTTCAATGAGCTAAAAGACATGCGAGACTATTGCATTGATGAAGTACTTGGTTAGTGATTTGACATGTTCCAACAAAATGGAAGTCAAAATTCATCCAACAAGTTTACCAAAAGAAAAACCAACACGTTCTTATCACTATAAAATCATATGTTCACAACTTCACATGTTTTTTTTTTGGATAAAGGATAGAATGTAATCTGATAATTGTTAGGCTTGTCGCATCAGCATAAAAAGGTGGACTGTTGCAAAATATGGAACAAAAGGAAAATGTAAGGGTGTCAGCTCACATTAGAAGCTGCAGTTATTTTAATCTTATCCATGGCTAAAATTAATATCAACCATGGTTCAGTGGATGATTATACACAACCTTATTACAAAGTGTTTAAAGATTGACCAATGTCTGTCAACAAGCTTCAGTAATTAGCTTCTAGTAACATGTCTGATAGATTACCAATGTCATTTGGTTCTCTTTACCAAGTACTGCTTGCCAGTGTGCCTTCTCTCTTCACTGCATAACACTGTTCATGATCCTAGCAATAGTCAACTAATAATCAAAAGAAAAAAAATGAAAAAAAAAAAATTGTATTCTGAAATTATTTTTTTCGGATTCATCGAGTCATGCCCAAATCTTTGGTTACACAGCTCCAAAGATCTGATCAACATTCTGAGGAACCCTATTACTAGGTGATCAGAAGATCCTATTGCTAATCACAATGGTCATATATATGAAGAGATTAGATCCATAGTGGCCATTGAATAGCATATCATGGGCTGCATAATTTATAATGATAACAGATGAAGCAGCTACTGCATCATTTTGAGCTACACTAGCTGTCAGAATCCACAATCTGGTTCAAAAGCCACCAAGACACCACAAAAAGCCCTAAAAGAAACAATTTTAAAGCCTCAGAAGGACCCAAACTGGCCCATACCAGTCGTGAAGATAACACCAAACCATGCATAGCAAAGCAGGCCCATATGGTTCAGTATAAACCAGTATGCACTACATAGCGACAAACGCCATTGTCTTGTGTCCATATCCTGGTGGCACAAAATGTGTCGCATGGCACATATGAGCATGGACCAATACCATAATTTATGTTGCACAATGAAATCAAGTTTTCAAATTTTATTCATTACAGAATAAATAAGAGTGCAATGCTTATTATTTGATTCAATGAACAAAATATGAACTATTAAGATCGTGGTTCGCAATACCGGACCGTACTGTCCCATACTGGGCACAGCATCCTATACCAGTAGCATAATGATACTCGGTATGTGAGGCATATGAGTGTCAGTACTGTACAATGGACCAAGATGGTACTGGTACAGGTACAGAAAGCGGCAGAAGGAACCATGTATAAAGATGATAAATAATGACAAAATTCCATACCAGAACCTGTACGGCTGAGCCATATATTAACTCCTCATGCTCAAGAAGGCGTTGATGAAGAATTCGATAGTGATCTAGATCCAAATTGACCACTGGTTCCGTCTGAACACACAATCCTGCTAGTTGAGTCGCAACATAGGAGGCCATTACTTGCCCAAAAATTGCAGGGATAGTTCCCAAAACAGGTATGATGCGAACCCTGAAACCTGGCACTATCTGACATCAGAGAAATCAAATGTCAGAATGTCAATGCTAACAGGGTATATCGAAAACCTTCAAGTCAGAATGCTTTGACAGAAACCCATCAAAAATAACTAAAGTAAAGAAAAATGATTCTGTGTATGATAACAGATTTTACGAAAGTTGGAACTATTTATTTTTTGGAAAGTTAACTACCAACTTCCACATAATAGCTTCAATCAAAGTAAGCTGTTCCCTATGTAACCTTCTGTAGAAACCCAAACTTAGCATGCTAATAACGTGTGCCATGTTAAATAAATGACAATGCAATCAATAGCACAAAACTTAGGTGTTAATTCACCTAAATGTACTAACCTGATAATCTGAAGGATTTTCTTCTTCTCCAGTTAAACCTTTAAATGGAAGCAGCTTTACCTTGGGTTTTTCAAGGGAAAAAACTACAGCGATTCCACCCTCTATCCCATAGTCCTTTCTTAGTCGATGCCTTACCTAAAAAAATATTTTCCAGTAGCATAATACAAGTTAAGGTCTATAGCATGAAATTATAAAATGATAAAAGAACTAATATTTACATGCTTTAATAGAAAAATCAAAACAATTAGTATTATAACCCATATCCCTTCTTTTCTCAAACGATGACTCACCTAGAGAAATATTTCCAGCAGCACTTAAGCATTACAAACAGATACAACATAAGAAATGAATGACCAAAGAACCAATAGTTTGCTCTTTTATGGAAAAGCCAAACTAAAGAAAAAATATAGATCTAGAATAAAGCTAGAAATTACATGAATGCTAATATGTAAATTAATCTATGTGAGCAAATGGACCTAAAAGTTTTACCTCTGAGGCCATGAGATCCAAATAAGCTTAAGCATCACAGAAGGAAGAAAAATGAATATGGTCAAAGCCATCAAGGATATAAATGAATGTAAAGCATTTCTTAGGTTTAAATATCAATCTTCTGATTTCTTATCAACCATCTAATTCAGACAAAAAATGATGCATATGAGCAATTAAAACTCAAAATGATCTGATATCAAAAATAACTGGCCCATCCAGGTCACTTGGCAATTTTAGGCTCCTATAATGCTAGGGGAATGAGAAATATTCTCAACACCACATCTAACACCACCAAAATTTACACACTTTTTTATAATACTCATAGGTAAGTGTCTCAAAAGATGATTACAATCAAGGTACACTGAACCGGTACCGGTAGGCATACCGATCGCCTACCGGACCGGTTCGAGACCCGTTTGTACCGGAACCGGTCCGGTACGAACCCGTCATTTATTTATTTATTTATTTTTGACGCGCGTGGAAAAATTTTTTTTTTGGTTCGCGTCCGTGTCGCGAACGCGGCAAAAAAAAATTTATTTTTCTGCCGCATCCGCGCCCGCGCGGACACGCCAGGGCTGGAATGCCACTCTATGGCATTTAAGGCGTGCGCGGGGCAGCGCGCAAACCACGCGTGGGGTGATTCCCATTGCGGGGAATCGCGCACGCACGCTGTGAAATCGCGCCGCGCGCAGTGGAAACGCACGCGGAAACATACAGGCGGGCCGGGGGGGACTGTGCGCGAGGCGTTGTCTCAAGGAAGCACGCCTGCTGTGAGTTAAAATCCACAGCGCATGCTGTACGTAAAAAAAATGGTACCGGTGCGAACCAGCCAGGGTTAAAATCCACAGCGCGTGTTGTAAGTAAAAAAAAAATGGTACCGGTGCGAACCGGCTGGTTCGCACCGGTGTGGGCCGGTACAAGGCCAATACGCAGCCGGTACGCATGCGTACCAGTCGGTACTAGCCCGAAAATAGCTAGAACCGGTACCCGAACAGCTGGAACCAGTATCCACGCTGTCCGGATACCGGTTCTAGGCCAGACCGGTCTGTACCGGGCCGGTTCGGCTCAGTATAGACCGGTCCGGCAGACCATGATTACAATACTGGATTTTGGCTATTAAACAGAACTAAGCTTCAAGAAAACTTAATGGCAAATCCCCTCCAAATGAAGCATTGTGATATTTCAAGTCCTTATGAGCTTACATGGTACGAGTCTCAATTGTACATCAGTTAAGGCATCTGAAGGAACTTCACAACATATTATCCTCTTGACTTTCATTCCTGATGTTAGCTTCCCAGAAAAACATTCACAATCCATATTACCTGATGGATTGTCTTAAAGCTCAAATAAAATTGGCAATTTTGTATCACTTCACCTGGTTTTCCATCAATGCCCACAATCATTAGTGATTGCAAAATTTTCTAATATAAGGTTCTTAAACACCAACTCTAGAGAGTGAGCAATAGTCTCCATCTTCTAGGGGCTGCTAATGGGCTGACCTTCCTCATAATCAATCTAGATCATGACCAAATAAGGTAGAGCCCAACCTAACCCATTTGACTTGCTGGGTTGAGTTAGGTCAATATCCAAACTAAAATTTTGTTGAGGGTTGTCATTTGAATATTCATGATAATACCCAACCCCAAACTAATCAAATATGCAAATGGATTTGCATCAGAGCTGAGCCAATGAAACTGATATGACCCAATTAAAGACCTACTCACAAAATGCACAAACTATACATATAAAACTCATATAGTTGTATGATAATAGTAACCTAATTTGACACTTGCAATGCAAATCATATCAATTTAGAGAGTTTCATCAACATTTGGCTAAGGGCATGTTTGGCATTGCTTTTTTTCTTAAATTAAAGAGATTGAGACAAAAAACATGTTCGGTACTATCATTTTTATTTACTATTTTTCAAAAATCATATTTATTATTTTAAAAAAAATGAAAGTAAGAAATCTTTACTTTCAATATTTTCAAAGAAATCCGTATTTTTGCTACCACCAACACTACCTCTACCACCACTATCACCACCTCCGCCACCATGGCTCCCATCACCACCACTCTCACCGATGCCATCGCCGCCGCTCTCACCACTATCATCATCACTGCCTCCGCCATATCACCGACACCTCCACCGTTGCCACTACCATTATCGCCATTACCTCCACCATACCGCAATTGTCATCATCATCATCTCCGCTACATCATTCGTACCCCCACCAATACCATCATTGTCCCCATTGCCACTATCACCGTCTCGCCTCCGTCACAGCACTATCGCCGTTGTCATCTCCAGCCGCCAACCTTACCACCTACATCACAACCACCTCCAGTATCGTCACTATTACTGCCACTACCTCGACCACCATAGCCATGTTCTAACTATACTGAACATGTTTATATTTTTTAAAAATTAGAAAAAAATACCATAAACAAATTTTGTTTCTGTTTTTGAACATAGAAAAATAAAAAGTGATGCCAAATAATACCTAAGTTTAAGCTTTTCCATCATAGTGATTCATATTATTTATAAGAAAGCCAAAATATTTTAGACCAAAATGCTTTAATTTTATGAATACCATATAATAACATCAAAGGTAACTCTAAATAAAAATTTGTGAGCGTGGATTCACAAAGCAAATCCCAAATAGTTAAGACAAGGCTAAATGGTTATGATCCCAAGATTTTACTTAAGAATGACCAAAATGGCGTCTAGGATCATCATATCCTCATTACGGATATTTCATTTTTTTTATGCACTTAATTAAGGAAAAATAAAAGATATGAAGAGAAGCATGTAAACTCTAACATGGCCCAAGTCTTGACCAAAATCCACAAATAGCACCTAGATATACAAACTGAGCCAATTCGTAGGAAACCAAGTCCTTGCTTGCAGTTTTTTGAGTCAAATGAAAGAAAATAGAAAAGTGGAAAAGAAGGGATATTCAATCACTTCTAGAGGATAGGGACTTCCAAATCCTATAGGCTGATTTTGCTAAACTGATCGCTTGAATCCCTAACCCATAGGGCTAACATATTTATAGACCAAAATGACTTGGCTAGCAAGAAAATACCTAAAACTAAATTCACTAGGAAAACTAAAGAAATTGTTTTGTTCCCTCCCCCCCCCCCCCCCCCCCCCCGCGCCTCCCCTCAAATCAACCTTGTCCTCAAGGTTGAGCTGCAACAAAGATTTTTCCACCGTCAAAGGGCATGATAAGAAATACTTAATGTATCTTAGACATTTTCATTTTGCGCTGGCCAAATGATGAAACTGCTGGATGTCAAGGTGGTTGATCATGACAATTACCATTGCTACTCCAAAACAGTCAACAAGTGGTAATTGTTGTTGGATTTACATAATCAACAAGAAAGGGATCCTCAAATTGAGACTCAATAACAGTCACTATCTAAATGTGCTTTGTCTCTTTAACAACTGAATTTTAGATAATCCATCATTTTCTCAATCATCTAATCTTTCACAATCACTTCAGTGTTCCATAGTTGAATCTTCATTGATCACATCTTCAATGTCTTTACTGATTGTTGAATTTCCATAACAGTACTTTCAAACCGTCAATAACTAGCACTTAGGGTGGATGAATTTCTCTCTCTAAACTAGTTTTTATTAGATCCACGATGATCAATCGAGTCATTCATCTTCATATTTCCTGATATTTGCATTGCATCAGAAGCCCGTGACTTATAGCTTTCCATGACAAAATCAATTGGACGATAGTCATGACCATGGTCTGCCGTACCGATCCGTACCGGCCGGTACAGGCCGGTACGTACCGGCCCGTCCTGAGACCGGTACCGGATCAGTGTGGAATCCAGTACCGGTAGTTTATTGTTGAAGAACCGGTACGGGACCGGTTCGGACCGGTACATACCGGTTCAGGCTGCCACCGGTACGCCAACCGGTACTGGTACGGCGGACCTTGGTCATAACCATGGCCATTATGATGACCATAATATTTCTATTATTGACCAAACTAGATGCCAAATCAGTTTGGTCGTTAACAGCAATAACATCAATTGCCTTTTCCTGCAAGCTCCAGACAGCTTAATTGCTAATTCTCACAGCTCTGCAGTTCACCCAATTAATTGAATCAAAAATTCATGGTTCCAACTTCCAACTATTCAAGTTGTTGAAACATTTTCTAAAGTCATGGAGAAGAACAAAGTCAATGATGACGAGCTTCTCCTTTTGCTTGCACAGCAAGGTCATGTACAGGATCGCCACTGTACAACCAAGTAGATAGGACCCCAGGTCCCTATGAATGGTATTTTGACAAAAAGGGGAAAAAATAGAAAAGTGGGAAAAAGAGAATGTTAGATCACTTTCAGAGTATCAGGACATCCAAAATCCCTTAGGCTTATTTTATGAAATCGACTGCTTGAGTCCCCTAGCCCATAGGGTTCACATGTTTATAGCTATTATTACTTGATGAACAAGAAAAAGACCTAGTCCCATAATACTAGAAAAGTAAAATAATTGAAGAAAATAAACAAGGGTCACTTGGCATTTCCTTGTTAGACTAGGAATAGTATCACCAATACAACAATCAAAGACTAAGTTTGCAGGATAAACTCCAAATTGTAAATGGACTGGGTTGGACCCTAATTTTGGACCCAAATACAAGTGGAAATTGGAGCCTCGTGAAGAAAACTCCAGAGCCACATGCAATCCTACCTTCTTCCTCATTTCTCCATCACTAAGCTTCAAACAGACCACCTTCATCACCCAGAAATTCAGGCTTAAGGAAACATAAGAAGCCAATTCATAAACTGTGCAACAATTGATACGTGAGACTTGAATTGGATTCGAGCAATGACGCACTAGAAAATACCATTATTATATTTCCCTGTGGTGTAACATCATTTGATGTCAACCAACAAAATAAGGCTCTACTAGATCTTTTTGTTTGTGTGCCCACGACCGATCACCGGACAAATTTTAGATAGAGCTAGGAATCACAAAGCTAGAGGGCATGTATCTTTGAAAATATGAAAACATAGAGACAAACCATACATAAGGATAAATGCTGTCCAGATTAGCAATATGTCATTGCATTGTAAATCATAAAAGGGGTTAGATTAGACTGGATTAAAGATTAGATCGCATAAAATTCTTTTTAATTTGGCAATTTCTTTGTAAAGCTTTTAAAATATAAAGAAATATGACATTGAAACATACGTTAGCTATGAGACGAATGGATAATAAAAGGCCATACATGTAATGCATCTAGTTTCCACCATCATAAGCCTAAATTAGCATGTCCAATGAAACAATTACTATGTACAGTTATTCAAGATATACTAATCAATTCGTTTATCCTTTTAGATAGAATATTTTAGAAAACACAAGGATAAGATTGTAATATATGATTTTAAAAATATGAATATTGCCCCTTATTTTTAATTTCATGAATGCCAACAATAGGCTAGCTAGTGATATGTAATTTTAAAAGCCATATAAACTAATTTATCATGGAAAATGGACTTCCTTGTGATTTAATATGTAAATAGCATCATCCTATCGAATATGATGACCCACTGGACTATATGATCCATGATATAACCATAGGATCCTGCGATTTTAATTTATGCTGATCCAAGGATGAGAACCACATCATGTAAGATCCAATCGTGAATCAAAATAACATTTTAACAACAACATCATCATCAAGGATTCTGCATAAAAGGAATGCTTAGCATGATATCAAATTTTAAGTTGATAACTACCTATGACAAATTGGTTATTGTATGAAGAATCAATGTCCTGATATAGGAGGCCTTCATCCTTCTTTCTAAATTTATAGATTAGTAATTTGATCAGGGTGGAAACAAATTGAACATTTTTTTAGTATTGCTACAGAATCTGGATTAATGAAGGACAACATCATACTGAAAAATGTTCAAAATATCTCCAAATTAAGCTTTTCGAGAACAGATTCACTGAAATTTTTTCAAGTAGCAATGTTATAGATAAAATTGACATAGTTAACATGGCCAAAAGCAGAAAATGAAAAACACATCAGAGCAAATAACAGAGGGCACATGATCATGTTAGATTATTACTGATCGAGAGAGAGGATCAATGCTTGATTCCCTTAAATCTGCAACACGAATTCGTGTTGGATCAGCTCTGGCACCTGCCCCCATTGCAGAAAGCACCCTCAAACCTCTACGTACACATGCAGCAAGAAGTGCCACCTGTACATAATTAAGAATAGTTATTCACAAAAGTAAAAGGCCATTACCAATCATACTTATTGTAACATATAGGCCTAATACTAAAAGGTATTTAAACAGGAAATTGTATTATTTTTAATAATCTAGCGCCAAAGAGGATGATTGGTTGATAAGCAATAATTGTTATACCCTCCTGCGTGAGTCACAGATTTAATAAAGGGACTTACCAATACTCCTCTTCAATCAAGTATCCTTACTGTTGGCATTATCAAGTGATCGCATTAAAGATTCATCAGCTAGTAGATCCATTTTTTATTTTAGACTGTATTTAACTCTTTTTACCATAGAAACGTACATCTTCCCTGCAAAATTTGGTTAGGTCACTGGGATCCTATATCCGTGTAACTTATAACTGGTTTTTAAAATCATATTTAGAAATATGGCTCAAATACAGATAATTTTTACATCAGAAAGAGTATATTAGATCCAACTCCAAAGGGCAAATCTTTTAGCTAGAAGAACTACAGAAATGGAATCAATCACACAAAACAAAGAGTACAATAAACTCTATCATCTCACAGCCACTAATTTGTAGATCACAGCAATCTTTGTCCTGTTATCGTTACAACCAACCAAACAATCTCTCAAACTTCTAACTGGACTAGAAATTCTTCTTAACCTTAATGGAAACCTTAAATGATATAGGGAGCAGCCCATGAGAAAATAAAGGTAAGTCAATTAGAAATATTTAGTGCTAGCAACTTGTTCAAGCAGCTCAACAGTGGCATGTGTTTGGCTTGATTTCAGGCTCAAGCAATCCCAATTCAAAACTAAACAAGCTTGGCATGATAAATATCGAAAACTGATACATAAAATATACAAAAGATAACATGTATATCACAGCTCAAGCAGGCTTGGTTCAATAATGCTGGAAATTTTGATACACAAAACATGAATATTGTAATATGTATATCACAGAAATTGAAACTAAACAAACAGCTATAGCAGGGAAGAGGCCCAGTTACCTTTTTTCCAATTATTTGAAAAAAAAAAAGTTATATCCATAGCTTGAACTAGAAGTCCCGATCCTAAATTTTAAGGTATACTTGACCGGTGAAGAGCAAGCATCAAGTTCTGTTGACTTTCTCTAATCTACTTATCTTTGCACCTCTTCATCTCCCCCGTCAAGCTTTTGCTAATGAACATCTGAACTCGAGCCCAGGCCCATCTAGAATCTAGCCTCTCCAAAGTTTCACCTCAGCTGATCTCCCCATATTTATAGTCTCTAGATAGATCCACCTCCCTTCTCTAGCCCTTGGCAATTGCCCACCGGACCTGTTCGAGACCGGTTCGTACCGGAACTGGTCCGGTACGAACCGGTCATTATTTATATTTTCTTTTTGGTTCACGGACGCGAGCGGAAAAAGTTTTTTTTTTGGTTCGCATCCGCGCACAGTGCGGGTTGGCCAAATGCCACTCTGTGGCATTTATGGCGCGCGCCCGCGCGCTGCCCCGCGCGGATGAGTTGGCCTGCGGGAATCGCACACGAGGCGATTCCAAGCGCGGGGAATCGCGCCCGCGCGACTGAAATCGCGTCATACGCGGTGGAAACTTGCAGGTATGTGCCAGTACGAGACCGGTACGCATGTGTACTTGTCGGTACCAGCCCAAAAATAGCTGGAACAGGCATCCACGCTATCTGGGTATCAGTTCCAGGCCGGACCGGCCGGTACAGACCGGTTCGGCTGACCATGGTCGGTACGGTATGGTACTACATACCAGTTCGGTACCAGTACGATACAATACATACACCGTACCATACCAAACCGGATAATACGGGGTGCATGTACCGTACCAGTTCGGTATTGGTACACGATATGGAGGGCATACCAACACTCGGTACGTCGAACCGATCCCGTGCCGTACCATATTGATACAATGATAGGGTGGCCCCTGTACTGGCCCAGTACCGAAATGGCGTACTTTGGTAATGGTACATCCGGTATGGTACGATACTGAGCAATACGACAAACCTTGGTTAAACTAATTCCTAGCCAAAGCTTCTGTGGAGTCTGACCTCCAATATCTTCCCCTTTGTCGAGCTCCCGTGTTCTCATGCCCTAAGTCATTCTCTGGCTTTTTGTCTTCCTCCATCACCCTTCACTCCAGGGCATGTAAGCTTCATCCTTAAGGGCTATCAAACTGATAGAAATATGCTTGTGTTCTGTAAGGCTCAAAATTAGGTTTTCTTAAATTTGTTCAAATACAAAACAAGCCAAGATTGATCCTAGTTTTCAAGCTTAAACTATTTTAAGCTAACCTTGATTAGGCTTTGGCTTGAGCAAAATTCTACACCTAATTATATCAGCAGATTTCAACATCATTCTTATGCAACCAAAATAGATAAAAGCTGCGACACAAGTTCAGACTCAGAGTGGGCTTGAAATGAATACTTCCATGACCAATCTGAGCATGTGCATATTAAGATATGCCTTCAAAAAGGCAAAGTACATGCTGAACTTGAAAAAAATCATGACCATATTTACTAATCCTAGAAGACTACATTAGCTCAACCTCTAAAATAAAAGCAAGGTGCAGAAAACTAAAACAAGAGGCCTCAGAAAAGAAACAAATCCCTAATGCCCTGCATGATGATCACAATAGCATGTTTAAATCATCTCACGTTTAAAAAACTTGTTAGTGTTGTAGGTCAAAATTAGTTACTCAGCTTTGTTCCATGAAAGACTGAATTGAAACCTGCTTTATACCTCAAGACGGAGGAAAGGCCTTGGCGTAATGGTAAGATTGCTCCATTGTGATCTAAGTGTCATGGGTTCGAAACAGAGAAACAGCTTCTCTAAACATGGGGTAAGACTTGTACATCTGACCCTCCCCAAACCCTATGGTGGTAGGAGCCTCATGCACCAGGGCACCCTACCAACAACTGGACTCAAGCCTAATTTACAAAAGATCTATATTCATGAATAATGTATGAGCATAGTGAACAATATACTATTGCTAGAACCAAGGTCTGACGAACCGGCACGTACCAGCCAGTTCGAACCGGTCCGGCCTATAACCGGTACGTCGGAGCAGTGGAAACTGATACGGGACGGTTCTGTGCCGAAGACGAAGAAGACGAAGAGAAGGAGAGAGCACGGAAAAGAGAGGGAGGGAGGAGACCCGTCGCCGCCATCGGAGACCGCGGAGGGGCGGCAGAGCCTGCAATTTAATTTAAAGATTTTAAAGTGAAGTCGGCACCCGATTTGCCGACTTCACTTAAAATCCCCAAATTTAAAAGCCGTGGTCGCGTCCCCAGTTTCAAAAGAAACAGGGGATGTGGCCGCGGCCTTGGCCTTCGTCGTGCCCCCGCGGGCTCCGCCGCCCCTCCGGCCTCCGCCGCCCCTCCGCAGCTCTCCGATGGTGGCCATGTGTCTCCTCCCTCCCTCTCTTCCCCGCACTCTCTCTCCTCTTTTTCTTCTCCAGCTCCGGCGAGAAAGAGCTGGCCGGTTCGTACCAGCCGGTTTCGGAACGAACCGAAACCGTACCGGTCCGATAGGCAACCGGTATGCCTACCGGACCCGGTACGGCGAATCTTGGCTAGAACTTGGCCTTAGGCATTTTGTAAAACGTTTAGTAGCATCTTGCACAACATGATATATCGGATCACACATTATGTGCGCATGCATAGTGATGTTGAACAGGAATCTAATTAAACTAGCTAGAGTAGTGAAATATTATAAACTCGAATATACTATTGCAATGAATGACCGTAGAAGATCAGAATGATGATGCCATATATCAAATATGAACTAGGTACTTGAATAAAATAGAGAATGTAAATTTCACTACAGATTTGCCAAATCTCGGTGCAAAAGATTACCTTCGTGTCAATGTTATCTATGCAATCAAGAACAAAATCAGGCCGGCCAGAAAGAATTTCCTCCTCTGATGATGCATCGTACAGCTGCACTCTTGCTTCCACATGGCATTCTGGAAATATTGCTGAAAAATGCTTTTGCAGGCATAGAGCTTTTGGGGTCCCAACATCATCTCTCGTGGCCACAGCATGTCGATTTAGTGATGAGAGTGATACCTTTCATATATGGATTACTTAAGTTGCTCTCAAAGTATTTAACTTTTGAAACTTTTGCATTTATCTTAATAGAAATGATCAAATTCTTCCAATAGTTATTGCTTATGTACACATAAATGTGCCACATGCATACAGACAGACAGATACACACACACACACACTACTGTCTTATGCTTATGTAAATCTGCTACTACTGGCTATTAAGGATGATAAGTCTAGGACCAGCCCGCAAACAAGGCCAGAAGCATATGAAATCACCCAAAATGGCCTCCAGGCTCACTTGTTTACATTACTAGAAGAGACCTCCCAAGTACCAAACTTAAAGTCAAGCAAATTTGGACCCAGCAAACTTATTGCCTCAGATGTACTTCTAAACCCTAAAGACAAAACTAAACAAAGTTATATGGAATAGAACCACATAGATTGGAACAAGATATCACTTGAAATTGCTCCTAGGTCTGGTTTAGACCCATCTAATTAAAACTTGAAAACCAAGCTGGACCCAACCTGATTCTTGCCAGTTAATTAAATGGGTTGAGTTCAATCTCTATATAAAACTTGAACTCAAGTAGGTCTATTTCAAATCCAAACTGAACCTGATTAGTCCACATTCACCTTTAACTCTTCTGTGCAACTAAGCTTTTAAAGCATTTCATAATGAAACATCCAGTATGAAGTGCTTGTGCTCAAAGCACTTTTATCAAACTGCTGCTTCAAAAGCACCATTGGAAAAGCATAAGCAAAAATAGGCATGGCCTGATTAAAAAAATTTGAAGCCAAAACGAAAGCTTCCCTCGTAAATACACACATAAAAAAAAAATCAAGCTATAGAAGCATTTGAAACAATATTTACTCTATGCAAAAGAAAGTACCTGATCAAAGTCCACAAGGAGGAGCCTGCCAACCCCAGATCTCAAAAGCATAGAAGCAGCATGACTACCCACTCCTCCAAGACCGATGACTACAACATATGATTCAGTCACTTTTTGCTGTGACTCCATTCCAAAGAATTGAATATTCCTAATACAAAAAAGAAAAAGAAAAATGCTACATTTTATGGAATACAAAGGTATCATCAATCAATAAGAAAGTGAAAGAACTAACAAGATTCACTTAAATCAAGATTGTGACAGTACATTATTTAAAATATACTTGAACAGTGTCATGTTTTAAACCCATCAGAGAAGAGGAAAAGGAGACAATGGATTCACTAAATAGATAAAAGCTGATTATAATCCTCAAATTCAAGTGAAGAGAGTTCACAACATCCTCAATTAATTCGTCAAATTGGAAATGTTGAACAAGTTTGCAACTATACTTAGATCATGGGGTTTGGAGGATTGTTTGCAAATAATTTTAAATAATTGTAATCAAAAATTATACCCAAGAATATCCTGACCTCAATATCTAGCTCTACTCAAATGTTATTCATAAGCTTTCATATTTTCTATTCTTAATCTCTACAACATTTTTTTCAACATATATTTGTTAGGAAAAACAAAAACAGACTTAAGGCCAAAAAGATCAAATTTGACGCATAGTAAAGATAAAAAACCTCCTCGAAAATATGATTACTAAAAAAAGGGAAGAAAAAGAGTTAGATCAAATAAAAATAAAATGATATGAATCAAATATGGTTGATTTATTAATCTAAGATATTCTCTCAGATCTGAAAGAATTTTAAAAACACTTATGGATGAAAGGAGAAATGTCACATATTCAAAGAGAATTTTCTCAACTTCTATGGTGGCCGATGATGAAAAGTACAAGGCAAGCACTTTAGACACTAATCTGTTGCATGAAAGGTATCTAGTCAAGTTCATTTAGTGGAGATTTTGTTCATTAGGGTTCCAAGCTCAAGAATGGGTTTAGCAAACCTGAATGAATACCAGCTCAAATAGACCTCATCTTAGTTCCCTCAAAAAAAAAAAAAGACAAAAAAAAGAAGAAAAAGTAAATCTCCTGTTAGAGCATTGTGACTTATCAGATCAGAACCCTATAATTCTGTTTTATTATACCAAGATACATATATGCATAAGATAAATCCCTGATCCTAACTCAGATCTAACCATTCCTATCCCCTTTTCTCCTCTCAGAGCTCCTTCCTTTCTCTCCTCTCCCTTCCCCTCCTCTATTTCCACATTCCTCCTCCCTCTCTACCCCCACTTATCCTTCTACCCAGGAGCTGACTGATCTAGATCTATCCCTTTAGGATTAGAAGAATTTGCATTAACAAACAAGATAAGGACTCCTTGGTGAGTCAAGACTCCATAACTAAATCAACATGCTCCTCCACAGTAGGACCCTAACTATTTATCATCATTGTCTGCTAGACGCTCTGCTTCACAGACAGCACCATCAAGAATCTCCATCTCAATATCATCGACATGGCCAATGCTCATTGCCACATCCTCCAGAACATGATCCTCATCAAGCAAATCCTCGTCTTCACTTCTCATAGTGCATTATGCCAAAAACCCACCCGCATGTTACGGAATCATAAATCACCATTCCTAAAAGAAGTTAATGGCTAACATCCTGGGGTTCATGGACACCCTGCAGACTGAGTAGAAATCCAGTAGCATAGTATCTTTTTGAGCCCATCAATATTTATAATGATCAAAATAACACCAAAATTGATCATGGCACTGATGGAAGAAGAGTGTAGAAGATTCAAGCTTGCTGGCTCTAATACAGCCATCTTCAGGAATTGAAGTTACAATCATGGGATGGCAATGGGGCTACTCACTTCGTTTCCTAGGAATCAAACAGCTTTAGTGAAGTAGAGATAACTAAATAAGAAGTGCTTCAAATGTTTAAACTATTTCATGTTAATTTAACATTAACAACAGTTTGTATTTGATGTGAAGGAACATTTCATTTAAATCCTGGAATTGTGACTTATTACTCGAGTTGCATGTGAAACCTTTAGCATATGACATACATGCATGTGTGCATGCATATATTGGAAAAAACATACATATACATATATAAATGCATGCATGCATACAAATTGGAAATATTGATCTACTTTGATAATATGCTTTGGTTAAAGAATGATAAATAATTATGTTATAAGCAAATATTTATGTGACCTTGCTTTTCTGAACATTTCAATGGTAAAATCAAGAGGTTTTAAACAAATTTAAGATACTTAGGTCCTACAATATGATTGCATATTATTTTCATCAATAGGTTATCTGTTTATTTCTTCTATTTCTTTGTTTTTATATTTAGGATCAATTTTATATTATTATCTAATTTAAAACATCATAATATTTTCATATTGACTCATGACTCAACTTGCCAAAGTAATTAATCTGCTTAGACTAGTAGAAACCCAAATTAGTCAAGTTTCTAAATTTTAGAACACTGAACATCACATTGAAAACTAAAAATTCCATTCTTCCTCATGTGATTGATTAATTAACCTTGTCATCAATTGAATGAATGAATTATGTGTTTACATATGTATCATGTATGTATCCATGTACTTATGCATGTACATGTTCTAGTCATATGTTTTAACATAGGTGTCTTAAACTTGACTATAATTTGTTCTTCACCTTTTCTAGCCCCTATAGCATGTTAAATAGACATTAAACATCTTGATTGAAAACTTTCAGACACTTTTTACCATTTCACGAAAACTGCATGCAAGAGGAAGCTTACATAAATCAAAATTTTCTTCATAATAGTACATGTAATTAAGTAGTTTAGTGGCCATATCTTGATGTCCTTTAATAAGATTAACATAAGCTCATCAACATGCGAAAAATATGTCAGTGTACTGTGTTTAATACATTGGTCCCTAATTTAAACTCCAAGTGTCCACCTAACTTCCTGTGTGTTTTGTCTAAACTTTTATAGTGACCATGTAGTTGGTTTGACAACCTTGACGACAAACAATTTCTAAGTTTAAATATGAAAAAAAAATCACCCAAATTGAACATCATTTCATGAATGTTGTTGCCTGCAAATGAAAAGAAATATAGCCTTTTATATTGCAAAGCAATAGTTTCTCATACTCCTGGAATGATAAGATCAAAAATTCTAATCATAGACCTGTTAATGTAATTAGTTGAACAAAGCAATTAATCGCACCTTGTAAGTTGTTCAGATACAACCTCATCTTTTAAAAGGTCTGAATAAACCAAACCATCTGGTGCACCATTGTATCTGGTTCCGCATCTTCCAAATAATTTTTCTTTTCCTGCATACAAGGTTAGGATTAAAAAAGGGCATACGACAGCTCAAAAGAAATATAATACCATGTCTAAACGATATGAATTTTTATCATATCGCATACAGACAATCAATTAAGTTGTTCAGAAATGATGTCTACATCCACCATGTTGAGGATATAAAACATATCACAGGAAAAATGTGATATTAGTAAATGCTCTCAATTTGCTTAATACCGCATTCCTACTCCAGTGTAAGGTAATTTACTACTAATAGATATGTAAGAACTAAACTAGACAGCATAACCATAAGTAGCAAATATTTTATAAAGAACAATAAATTATCATACCAGTCTGCAAAAAGAAACACCCAGAAAAATGTCGGCATACACTTTATTTGGTATCAAAATAGAATTGCATCACTGCCATATTTTCATTACTAAAGAATCACTAAGATTCATAAAATAGAAACCTTTACATCACCTGACCCATATTTTAAAAAAAGAAAACAAAAACAGTTTTAAAATCCTTCAAAGCACTCCAACTTATTCAAAAAAAATTTCTCTAGGACGGATGCTTCAGTTTGGTATGGCAGCATAAATTTTTCATGATATGAAATTCCACCAATGAAAATTTCTGTCTTTCAAATCAAACCTGGTTGCCCATTAGGTGATCCCCTGATGAGGAAGATCTCATTCCTGGTCTTTTTCTGGTGGCCCCATACTGACAATCCCCATCAAAAAATGGACCCAGAAGATGACAAACTAATGGAGCAATAGACCCATAAAATGTTTGAGCAAAAATATTCCTAATAAAGATGATATTATTGGAAATATTGGCAGCATACACGGGAAATGACAAGAAAGTAGGGGGGAAGAGTGAGATGGATAAAAACATTGGTAGTTTGCTTGTCATGTAAATTGTTTATCCTTTTAACATTGTTATATATATCTTTCATATTGGTTTTAGCTAGCACTGCAATGGTATGCTATTGTATGGAACAAGACCTGCCAAAACTTAATTAGGCACAATCACAATATGCAGTACTACAACCCATCCTATCCATCTTTGCTACCAATTAATACTACAGAAAATTGTCCATCTTGTTCTTCTCTCAGAATTCTTGTCCTTCCTACCGTTGCTCCTCTTTCAAAGGATATTGCCAAAAATTTCACTATATTTTTTGACAATATGGAATTTTCACAAACTTACCCACTGAAGATAATTGGATCAACTCAATTTCAAGGATCAAAGCATTAAAATATTATGCCCATCCAATCAAGGTCTAGTAGGGTAACTATTATACAAGTATGTTCTTGTCAATACTCTACTGTCTTGCTGGCACTAGGAAAGATTGAGAAATTTGCCCCGCTGAACATAACTACGTCTACTTAATGTCAAGAATTAGTCATCCTATGCAAGTGCCAATCCTGAAAAATAGGAGACCATGCCAATAATAGGCATGAACTGCGATAGAAAGTGACAAGAAAAGTAAGAGAACAAGAAAAACTACGAAAAATCCTTTTCTCAATGCTTCTAGGGTCTAGGGTGAATTCAGCACTCTTTAGTAGACAAGAATTAAACAGTCAAACATGATTTTACATTTAACTAAACCAAGCATCCCAAGCCATACTAAACCTATACTTTCATGAATGATTACTACATCTAAACATGCAAAGGGCATTATCCAAAGAAGTATAACACAAACAAGCATGAACTAGCATTATACCAGGTATAGTTAATAAAAACCTCAATTTTTTATGCAAACCTCGATAAATCGTATAAAAGATACAACATCAGAGATTGATTTTTGTCCAGGGATAATACAGGTGAGCACACAGTAAAACAATTTCAGTATGAAATAAACTCATGCTCATCAGTGCTATTATTCCATGATACATGCCTTCCATATTGGTGTTCTCTTTCACACCAGAATGCATATTATATACAAAAATAGAAATTAAAAATACATAAGTAAACGATCAGGAATTAGCAATTCTAATTTCTAAACAACAATCTCTCCAAATAGCACAAACAGCAAACAATGTAGACGTGCCCTCTTTTCCAACTACAAAACACATTTAGATAGCACAAAACTTCCGACTCTTTATTATGAAGCATATTTCTAGGCAGGGAGAAAGCCCTTCAACTTCAAGGAATCTACAGTGTCCCCCTATGTTTCTGACGTGCAACATATAATTGGGAAGGGTCACTTAAGAAACAAAAAAAAAAAAGACATAATTTTACACCCAAAAAAAAGAACAAGTTTTTACACATATGTATATGAAGGGAATTCAGAAGCACAATTAGGAATAATGCAATTAGTCACCAAACAATAACATTACCCCTTAGAACTACCAGATTTTGATGAATATTATTAGAAGAGGCTTACCATTCCAATCAGAAATTACTGAACAGCTGGTCAAAAGACCTTTTACTTGTCGCTTCCCAGCCCATCTGCAAGAATCAGAACAACAGGATTTGAACAAAACAAAGGTTGAAACTTTTTTACAAGTAAAATCATCTTAACAAAATTCAAAGGGACCAACTACACACAAATTCAATTTTGATATCATATCATTGCCGAATGCTGAGAATTCCCTATTGGAACCTGTCCTAGTTACCAAACTCTTGTCTCATTAGATAAACAGTGAGGTCGAGAGGCTAAATTTCAAGGAACTCAATAAAAATAAGAGGAAAGATGCAATCTTGGAGTGGAAATCCATGTTTCGAGACTGGATTCGACGATCCATTGTAATTTTTCAAACAAAGAGATGAAAATTCATCAAATAGCGATCGAGAGTGAGACCTGGAGAAGAGCCTGAGGAGAGCCACGGTGGAAAGGGAGCCGAAGAGAGCGCCCGTCCCGACCAAGAGCCACTGCTTCGACCTCTCCGCCATGTATCTCTCTCCCTTCCCCACTTCTAAGACCGCGCATGGGATGGAACAAAAACCCTACGATGGATCTAAAGGGTTTTTCGCTCCCTTCGAAGCGCGTACGTTGTTACGAAAGTCGGCGCCGAGAAGAACAGGAGAGGCTCGGTAGGGACGCGCCCAGAGAAGATTTTATGAGGTTGATCTTGCCAACATCACGGGTTGATAGGTTCAGGGTCTAGACTTGCATAAATCATATACAGAAAAAATCACTATGAAATGATGCCTACCGAGCATCATGTTTTGGATTTCTATTAGCAACTAATTAATTATTAACCTGAAGATTTTATCATGGTTTTATTAGCGAAAACAAAACTTAGATGATCAATAGAGTTGAATTGACTAAAATTGGCTAAAAACTTCATTAGATCACATCGACCAAAAATCGCCTAGTTTTAGGTCTTATTGCATAAGTCTTTGGTAGATTGGTATATCAGCTCGATTGTTTAGATTGGTAAATTGATTTTACTCAATATGAACCACTTTGACCACTAGAAGAAGACTAAACAGGATTCAAGAGTGAAATCCGTTATGCTGAATTATGTGCTAATTTTTTAAAGGCTATAACTTATACATACGATGTCCAATTGATGTTTTTTTTAAAAATCAAATAATTTTTTGAGGTCTATGATGTGGTGGTACTTACTAAGGATGCATCGCAATGAGTGGTCAAAGCCAATTTCCATTTTGGACCCCAAAATAGGCTAATGAAAGCAATTATTTTTTAAAAAAAGAAAGATTTTAATCAAATATATCTTCCAATCTAGAAAAATTTTAAATAAAACCGCTAAAGACAAAATCAATATAGCTTATAGGATTTAAACTTTTTATGATTATTTTCGCTACTCATGCCTATTTTAACCAGAGAAGAATTCAGCCTAAATTATGTAAGGATGGCTCCCATTAGTATAAATAGATACTATGCAACTTAGTTTATAATGGATGAATAATGAAAAAATGACCTAGACCCTACTTTCATCAACTTTTCTACTTTTTCTATTTTTTTTAAATTATTCAAGTTGTGCGGATTAAAGGAATTACTTCTTTCTCATTGATCGACTCTTCACATGTATTGATAGATCATAAAATGGACATTTTTTAATGAAAGCTATAACATTATTTAATTTATAATTTGCTTGCATTGGAATTATTTGAAATTAGATTTTTATATCATGATCAATGTATATGAAACTAATGTTAGACTACCTATGGTAGGCTTTGAACTCTAAAAGTACTAATATCATCCATTCTTATCATTTAATATATAATATATGAAAAGTTACAAAGCAAATTGATTTTTGATTTTTAAAGTGATATAGATAATGTATTTATGGCTCATATTTTTAATTTATATATAGTTAGATGTATAATTTTTGATAAGAAAAAAATTTATTTGTTTTGATCCATAGGTGTATGATATCCAATATTTTTAATATTGTCTTATTGTATGCATGTGCAATGTATAATGCTTGTCATCGGTCAGGTGGCCATACATTTATAAATATTAGTTGCATTCAAATAACACCAAACTTGTTCCAATATATACTAATAGTTGGAATTTTGCATATGTTATGCATGACATTATGGAGGGAAAAAGGATGCTAAGTCATAATTGAAGAGGTAGGCCACTAAAAGCCACCCAATAAGAAACCAAGAATAAAAAAGGAAAGCCTAGTTGGGGGGCCTTAACTTTGGTCATGTCATTTGTTATCCTTTTTATAGTGGGATTCTTAAATAGCGAAGCACATAACTAGGAGGGTTAGTTAAAAAAAGATTTAGATTTTGAAATGGCCAAATTGCTCAAAGAAAGCACAACATTAGCTAAAACTGGTTCCCATAAAAATTACTAAGAGCATTCGATGTGTTTTCCTAAATACCTAAGAATATGGGGAGGAGATAAAAAAAGTACTCAAAAGAGTTGCATCCTATGATCAATATGCATGGCTTAGGAGAGTCACATCCCATAATTTATATTTTGATCTTTAATACCTCGATCTATAGTACTCCTAAAAACAAGTAGTATAAATTATAACAAATAGTTGAGATTTGGTCATTCTCATAAAAATGACTAAATTAAGTATCCTCAGTTAACTCTTCTTCTCTAATTAACCACTCATTTTCCCTCTCCCTATTTATCTTACCTCTACACTTTTAGCTGGTATATATTAAATATAGCACTTGTCCTCTCCCTCCAAGTCATTTTAGCTTCTTTGACTATTTATCCTAATGCAGTAATTACATTATCTCTAATTCTTTGCAGATCAAAGGTTCAGCAAACCAGCGAGATCTAATGCAGGAAAGAACTCATTAAAACAAACAAGTTTCATCCAACCTACAAAAGATGCCTTATAGATGCTATGCAAAAAGGCTTGATATCAAAATCATATAGGAAGAGTTTTAGACTAGCCTTGATACTCTTTACAAGCACTTGCTGGTTTTGTGAATAACTCATGACCATGTAACAGAAGGAATTAGGTTTGGTTTTTCCATTGTGCATGAGCAGCACTTCACCATGCTTCTCTTCATCATTTTGGTCTTTTCCCTGTATCTCTCCATTCTCCATTCTATTGGCCAGATATCTTTTCTTTTTTGTATAACCTTTATTCTAAATCTTTTTACTTAAAACTTTGGAGATCCTTCAAATTCTTTTTTTTTGGCCAAGCTCCAATTTCAATGTCTCTTTGCAATTTTATTTCAAGGTTGACTGCTTTGGAGGTTCTTGTTTCAATGCTACTTTTTTGGATACCTCACAGGCATTTTCACCCTTTTTTTTTTCTTGCTAACTTCGTGGGGCCATAATTTGATCTACTAGTTATGGTTGCCGGTGTCATAGGTTCTAACATGCCCTAGAAGATGTTAACTAATTTCAACTAACAAGGAAGCTTCAACTATATTTGAATTCTAAAAGTCTCAAAATTCAGGACCCACTAGTGATATATTACGAAAACAAGGAAAGAAATTAAATTCACCAATTTAGAAGAAAACAAAGCATTTTTTTTTAAAAAAAAAGAATCAAAAACATAATAGGATAAGGAAATAGATTGGATGCCTAGTTTTTGATTAAGTTTATTCATTTTGAAGATGAGCTTTGCATACTATAGGTCCACTATTTTTTTTCCTGAACACTCGCTATTAATACCTAATAGAAGAAATTCCATAGAGGTTATGAATGTAAGACTATAGGATCATCCTACTAGAAATCATATTGATCACTGATTTATATTGATGGAGAGGGCAAGATGTAAATTTTATTATTTCGTTAACTATACGATCAATACTAATAGAAACCAATACCTTACATGGGTTGAAACCTGCTTGAATAATCCATCCAGTGCGAGTCAACCAGTGGATGACTACTAGTATAGGATCCAAGAGAGTGGAAAAACTCCATTGGGGCCACCATGTGAGCCACGTCATGCTATACGCTTGTGTGCAGGCAACCATTAAACTCTCGAGTATTCAAACATGAAAACTTTGTAACCAGAAAGTGCAGCAAGTTTGGTTGCTCTTGGAAAATATGTTCATCTTTCCTCTAAAATTAATAATAAAGTATACTACATATCAGTTGTTTATTGATAATTATACAACTAGGAAGTGATTCATTAGTGAGACGTCTTTTTTTTTTCTTTCTGGTGATCTGATTAGAGTTGGGCACTGGGTCGGGCCGCCTACGGCCCGGCACGAAGCGGGCCGTGCCAGGCATGGCCCGGTACTGGCACGGCCCATTTAAGAGGGCCGTGCTGGGTCACGGGTTTCTAGCCCGCGGGCCGAGCCCGGCACGGCCCGCTTCGGGCCTGGGCCGGCACGGCCCGCGGGCCAGCCCGGCACGGCCCATAAGGGCCTGGGCCGGGCTGGCCCGCGGGCCTGGGCCGGGCCAGGCACGGCCCGTCTCCATAAAAATTAATGCTTCATAAATTTTTTTAATAAATTAATAAATATTGAAAACTAAGGATTTATTAATATAAAGCCACCTTAATGGTGGGGGGTTTGGCATAGACCCCTACCAGTTTATTAATTTAAATCAAAATGGTACATGAAGAGAGGTTTGGACCTTGGTCCGACCTTCAGAATACAATAAGAAAAGGCCGAGGTTTGGACCTTGGTCTGACCTCCAGAATACAATAAAAATGTACAATTATAAAAAATTAAGAAATCTTACTAATCATCAGTGATTCAGTGAATCAGTATGCACTCTTCAGTAGTGTTTGTATCATCATCATCAGAGGATGTTGTATTATGTCCACCTTTATCTTAAAGTCTTGCCTCAGCATCCAACCAATCTTTGAAGCAGAGAAGCATCTCCACCGTTTCGCCCGTCATCCTACTTCTCTTTTCGTCAAGAACACGCCGACCTGCACTAAAAGCGGATTCCGATGCTACCGTGGACATCGGCACAGCTAAAATATCGCGTGCAATTGCAGACATAACAGGATATTGATTTTTAACACTCTTCCACCAAGTTAATACATCTAGATTCTCTATTTGATTTTCATCATATGCAGACTGAAGATCATTTCGTAAATAAAATTCTAGTTCACTACTTAAAGATGAAGAAGATGAAGATAAACTTGAAGCATGTGTGTGTTTTCTCTGTGCAATGAATGAAAAAATAGATGACGAACGAGAACTACTAGAAGAAGAAATAGAGGTTTGTACGGAAAATCTAGATCCACGAATTTTTTCATCATATATAGCATAAATATCATAAAGAAGTTGTTTTACCTCATTTTTAGCAGGTTCAGGATCTTGATTCATATTTTCACAGTATGCATCAAGTAAAATTAGCACGCCATTTAATTTAACTCTAGGATCAAATACAGCAGCTAAGTTATGCATAGGACATATCTTGTCCCAATACTCATTCCATTTAGATTCCATTAGGTCAATAATAGGCATTAAAACATCATCATATCTATATTCTGCAAATTTTTGACTAATTATATATGCTTGTTGTAAAAATGAACATGAAGTTGGATAATAAATACCAGAAAGAACATTGGTAGCATTATAAAAACTAAGCAAAAAATCTTCCAAAATTTTTTCTTTATTCCAATCAGTTTCAGTCAATGTAAAGCCTAATCCACGATCATTAATATATGCACTTAATAAGTTTTTATATGGGTATGCATCATGTATCATGCTATATGTTGAGTTCCAACGAGTAATTACATCAAGTTTAAATTTTTTAAAACGTTTACCATGATTTATACATAGTTTCTTAAATTCTTGAAGTCTTGATCTTGAAGCATGAATAAAAGAAACTGCATTTCTAATTTTTGAAATCACATCTTGAATCATGCCCATGCCAGCTTGAACAGAAAGATTTAAGATATGACATGCACATCTAATATGCAATAAATTTCCATCTAACATGGGATGCAATGAGTCTTTTAATAATGCAACAGCAGAATTATTATTAGATGCATTATCAAAAGTAATAGACATAATTTTATCATTAATATTATATGAACATGCAGTTTGATAAATGACATTTGAAATTTGTTGCCCAGAATGTGGAAAATCAAAAGCACGAAAAGCAAGAATACGTTTATTTAATTGCCAATCATTATCAATATAATGAGCAATAATGGCAATAAAACAATTACTACCTACAGATGCTGACCAAAAATCAGAAGTTAATGAAATTTTTACATTTAAAGTAGAAAGTGTTTCAATTAAACTTTGTCTCATTGCTAAAAAGTTAGTCAGAGCTACTCTTCTAAATATACGCCTACTAGTTCTTTTGTAAGCAGGTTGTAGGTTTAATTGAACATATTCTTCAAAATTAAAAGATTCACATAAACTAAAAGGTAATTCATCCTTAACTATCCATTTTACAAGTGCTTTTCTTTGATTTTCATGATTATATGCAAAATTACCTACAAGTAATCCCCCTTGTATATTAAGGGTACTTTGAGTTTGAGCATGAGAATCATGCATCCTATGACTCTCTTGATGTCTTTTTAAATGCCCTATTCCCCCACTACTACTACAACTATAAAGTTTGGCACTTTTTTTACATTTAGCTTTTCAGACTCCATCAACCATAACTCTATCAAATTCATTCCATACAGCACTAGTCCTCTTACGAGAAGAGGTTTGATCTTCACTCGGTTCACTAGTTCTAGAGGAACTAGGAACATGGGGTTGGGGATTAGTTTCTTCTCCCTCAGAAACAGGAGGAATGCCAAACTGACTTTCCTCAAAAGATGACATATCTAAATTGATGAATTCAAAAAATAAAAACTAACCACAAGGAGGAATTGAGTAGAGGATCGGAGGGCAGAGGCAGAGCCGAGATTCTGAGCTTCCTCTTGTGCTCTCAACAGGAGTGACCTTCTCTTCTCAACAGGAACCTCCTCTTGTGTAGCACTTGAACACTTGCTAAATGCAAACTAAAAATTAAATTGCTAGAAGAGCACTTTAGAAGAGAGAAATAATAGTAGTAGAGAAGGAAAGAATAGTTGGTTTGGTGTGGTGAGAATGAGGAAGGAAAGGGCTATTTATAGAAGCCCAAAAAAAATTTTTTCCAAAATACCCCTCAATTTAGCCGTTTTTGGACTGTTGGAAGGGGCAAATTTGGAAATTTCCCAAAATAGCCATTGGAAACGGCTATTTTTCTCCCCCCTCTCCAGACGGGCCGTGCCAGGCACGGCCCGTTTGCGCCCGAGACGGGCCGTGCCAGCTCGTGCCGTGCCCGGCCCAGCCCGCCAATAGACGGGCCTGGGGCTGGGCCGGGCTTCCGTTCTGTGCTGAACGGGCCGGGCCAGGCACGGCCCGTTTAGACTTCGGGCCCGGTGGGCCTGGGCCGGGCCGGCCCGGCACGGCCCGATGCCCAAGTCTAGATCTGGTGTGTGCCATAAACATCCAAAATGGAGACCTCTTGAGCCATCAAGAAAAGCTAGCCCTTGGAGATTTCCTGCTACTCTTACATGCAATTTGGAGAGTCCAAGCAAGGCCATCGATCGGCATGTCATGCGGCATAGGATCCCAAAATCATGACTAATATTATTATAGTAGTTATTATTGCCATTTGTTTGAGAAATCTTGGCTTCAACACCTTTAGGATTACTGAACTGACTGTTCCCAATAAGTTCTCATACTAGCTGTAGATAGAATTTAGTTTATGATGCACATTTGAAGCTTTTAGCCCTATTAAGAGATTTTTTTTTAAGGACTAATTTGGTTCGCGAGAAGTATTTTCTCTCACTGAAATATTCTTTTTTCCGAAGCCAATGGGTGTATGATGCCTAACAAAATTACTTTTGCTTATTTGGACGATTTTAACTTTTACGAGGTTTGGAGAAAAAGAATTGATTTAGTTAATTTTGGGGTTTTTCTTTTTGAAGGTTTTTCCTGGGTTTGAAATAAGTTTGATCATTTGATTCAGTTAAATGGATCTTGGGTTCAAAGTCAGATTTGGGCTTGAGCTTAAATCAATGCTCTTCTTCAATTCTAACAGAGTTAATGATCTCCATTAGGTTTAAACCATCTTGGTTATAACTCAATTCATGAGAAAAGCTCGATCAAGATGGAGAAAGAGAATTAGCTAAGGCTTGAATTTTATAACTTTGAGAAAATTTGCAACCAATCAGTTCAGCCTTTTCAAAAAGATTTTAGAATTTATAGATGTGGATAGTAAATGGATTTGGATTCCACCATGGTATACTTGCGGAACTTGGATATAGTAAAATGATCGAGACCAGCATCAACTATTCCATATTTCACCTTAAGAGCATTCCAAAGCCTTTTAGCCAATTTGGTGGGAAGGTGCACATCATACAAAGAATTAAAAAGGGTATTAAGGATCCTATGGCGATATAGACATAAATGTCTTCTGGGATTTTGAAATGGGAGTTACAAGATCCAGATTCTTAAGGGCTAGTAGAGGATGGAGATTAAGAAGTTGATCCAGAAGATGGTCTGAGATTAGGAAAGTTAATGGCAAGGTGAGCTAATATTTTATTTGGCTCCATCCCCTTTTAAAGATAGAGCCATTAAATATCTTGAGTTTGATAGAACTATGATCATCAAAAGAAGCTATAACATATAGAATTAAGAGATGCTGTTAATAAAATTAACTTAATTTCTGCATGGTATTCAAAGAGCATGCGCATATGGTCATCCGTTCAATCTCCTCGAAGCTCAACTTGAGTTTCCAAGGATAGAATTTCTATGGAAGCAAAAGAACTCGTTTTTACATCTTCAATGTAATTTAAATATTTGAAATAACCAAAAATGTAGAGGATAAGGACCTATTTAAAATATAAATCTTTTCAAAATTTAAAATTTCGAACACAACCAAGACTGACATCCTGATTTCTTTGCAAGTCACAGCCTCGAGCTAAGTTCAATTAGTCTAATATTAGACTTGGTTAATTTACGAATGACTAAGCTCTTTGGCTGCACATATGGCTAGGCTAGATATCATTTCATTTGTTCATATTTTATGGCGCAGTCTTGCTTCGTAGTATGTATATAAAAGGACCCAAGGAAGAGACACCACAGCCCATATATCATCGCTCAGACCAAACTCTCTTCTTTGGCGTTTCTACTTCATCACCTACTCCCGGAACTACAGCTTTCTCAAGAAACAACAGCTCCTTGTCCTTTTCTTCATTCTTTCCGATCCTTTTACTTCTTCAAGGGTCAAGAAGACGACCAAAAACTCTTCCCTTGGGCCAACCTGATTCCATTAGTCATGAAGACCTTCTGGTCACAACAGCTGTCTGTCTCATGATCCCACTGAATTAATATATGTTTGCGCTTAAACAATGCAGGAATCGGACAATATGGGCGAATAAACTAAGAAATAAAATGTTGTGGTTGATACGTGGACGGCCTTATTTGCTGGTGCTGTCGTTATGTAAGAAGCGTAAATGAATGGCCAGGCCAATTTGATAGTGGTCTCTTCGTGGGCTTATCATCCTAGTATTTTATACTCTTGGTGGGCTTATCATCCTAGCATTTTATATTGTTCTTCTGAATTGAATTCGGCGTAACCCGCGGTGATGTCTCGTACCTACCCCATACGGGCGTAGAAATTGGCCACCTAAACCCATTAGTAATTCACTGCAAGTGGTATTTCTTCGTTTGTTTGCTTTGCCACTAAACAAGTAGCATGAATAAACGGCGACAACAATTTTGTTTTGGTCTTCTGGTTGGCTTACAATTTTGACGTTCTGCTGTTGTTGAAGTACATTTGGTGTTAACTGCTGTAGCAATATATGTGATGTTATAAGGTCGATGTCCAATAGCTACATGAGTTCCGATCCTCTGCAGCATGCATTTTGCACCGTAGATGGTTATACCATCCTAGATACTCACCACATCATTCATCTCTAAAATGGACGGTTGCTGCTCGTTGCGGGAATCCAAACAGTCGGTGTGTGATACATGACGTGCACCCAAACAAGGGATGGATATCCATCTTCAAGATGAATGATATAACGGTTATCCAGAATGGTAGAACACTATGCAACACTGAGAATCTTGAATCATCACTATATATACATAATTTGCATTCCATGCATGGCCAATAATACTTATTTGTCTAAAACTTTGCCATCGGACTGCTCATACGTTTTTTTCTCTAGCTTCTATATTTAGGGCTGAAATCGAATCAGATAAGGATCGGATGTCAATATATCCATATTTATATTTGTTTTGTTTGACGAATACCGATACTGATATGGATATTAATCGGATGCACAAATCTGTATCCATATTTATTTTAAACAAATATGGATACAAATCTGATAGTAAAAGTACGGATATAAATACAGATATAAATCAGATAATTAAACTTTATGATCACAAAATCAAAAATATTACTAAGTGAAAAGTATGAGCATTATATTAAATTGGATTGTTGTCTAATCATATTTATATTCATTTTTCTTTAACAGATATAAAAATTAGTCGGATGTTCAAATTTCTATTCACACTCGGATAGATTCGAATACAAAAATAAATCTAAATGAACATTGTTCGGTTCACTTCCATCATCTCTATCTGTAATACTACTGGATCTTTAGTTTTGCTGGTCTTTCTCTCCCTCTAGTATTATGTACATATTTTGACAAGATCATTTGTTCCTTCAAAACGCGGCCCAGTGAAGCAAGTGGATTGGCGAAGATCGTCATTATAATTGGTGCCAGGAAGCATTGCATCCTCATGAGCATACACCCACTAAACTTGTCAATAAATCATGCTTCCAATCCATGCAAGCATATATAAACTGCGGCACACTCGGCGTGCTTTGGTTTCAGCGGTTTTGGCAAATGCACAACCTATGTTTACTCTTAATTCTAAAATAAACAAGAGAGTGTCTCTATACATTGAGCTTGAGTGGACAATATAATATATTAAGTGCTTGATAGCTCTTCACCACCTAATGATTTGGTTAATACTATAAGTGTCCAAGATGGTGCCATCTTAATCAAGCTGTTAGGAAAAGCTAGCCTATAGAGAGTTCTGTACTACTTTAAATGCAATTTTGACAGACTCACGCAGCAATGCTTTCAGTATATGTCACAAAAACATAATATCCCAATAAGTTGACATCTAGTGCATCAATAGTATAGCTATCTTTATATTTATTAAATAGATAGAAGAGAGAAAGTTTGACCCTCTCCGAAAAACATTGAGGATACCATGCCATAAATTTCGAATGAACTGAACTCTTATTCCCGAATTCTATTGAATTATACCGAGATAAATATTTTTTAATTTATCTCCTTTATTTAGAAGTTTCCTCTATCTAAACTTCTTTTTTTCATAGAACAAAGCTTCTATAATCAAAGAGATTTATGGACAAAAATATAATATATTTTTCTAAACTAAAATATTTTTATATAATTTTTATCCTTGCACTTGAATCTCAGGTGCAAAATGCTAGTTTATTTGAAAATTGCCAGCTTCAACAGTTTCTAGGGTAACTCAACCATGTTTTCCCAGTTAAATTACAACCCCACACTAGATGGAAATAAGATTGTAGTGGCTGATAGGGTATGCATTTGAGGCTTTGAGCAATGTTTTGTTTCTTTATCTAAAGGGACGTTCTTTTAGTTTCCGCCATAAAATACGCAATGAGATAAGCTCAAAATTAAAGAAGCCACAAGTGGGAAAGGTAAGTCATTGGTCTAAAGGGCTTGGTCGACTAAATGGGTGATGCCTGTGACAGCACGGGAAATGCTAGCTTCCTCAAAAGAAAAGTGGCCGACCACCAATTTGTGCTCCTCTTTTAGCCCCAAAAGCCACACGTTAGATCACAGGAAGACTAAAACTACGTAGTTGGATTGGCCGATAAAAACTTCAGGATTGGCACTTAAAAAGCGAGAGAAAAAAAAGACTTCAGGATTTATGCATGGCTCACAATAGAGAACTATATATATATCTAGACATGCAAATAAAACCTGGATCATGCGATGCGATTGATTCATCTTAAAGATGGACGGTTCTCCTTCATCATTATGATACATCTTGTATCATACTAATAGTGCCTTGTTGTATTTCAGAAATGAATAGAAGTCACCTGTCTCCGAAATGGATGACGTGGCGGCTATTTGCAATGATATAGAACTCTATGGTGTAAAAGTTCCATCGTAAAGGATCCAACCTCTGCAATATTTCTTATGGATTCTGCTTTGCCAGCATTTGAGTTTCAATTAAGTCTTCTTCTTTTTTTATAATTCAGGCAATTTCATCATGTATTACAAGTATACTTAGATTGATAAGTGGACAGTTATCCATCTAAGTCTTAGGATTAATAATTGATTAACTAATTAATAGTAAGGATAGATCAATATAATATTTGACCTAGGCCGCAGTCTTTTTTCTTCCCTGGCTTTTATAGATTTAATTAGCTATCCTCATTTCATTTATCAAAGAAACAGGATGTGGTTAACCTACTGTTTTTGCACAAAAAAATATTTGACCTGGGTTTGGATTTGTTTTAAGACATTAACCAAGTTAATTCAAATATTGTGTCCCTTGTTATTTGGAAAAAAAAAAAAAAAGTAAACGATGCAACATGCAGAAAATATTCATTTCTCTTTTCAAGAAAGAATATCTGCAGGGAATATTTTCGTGTGATTGAAACATAGTTCTAATACTAAGGTGGCAAAATGCTCCTGTTCCATGGGTTGATAACGTTAGCATTTAGCGACAGCCAAAACGGATTAGACTCGATATGCGGATCCCTCGTAGATTCCCTTGCCATTGGGTAATGCACATCCAATGTTTCTCATATGGTATATATATATATATATTTTATCTTTATTGTTTACACTAGCTACCTAAAAAACAAATTAAACATACCATTAACATGATAGATTTCTAATTAAGATTGGAAACCAATCACTACAGAGATTAAAAGTCAGCTTATAAACATCAGCATGAAGCATGTGGAAATTATGATGGCTCGTGTGCCACGACTAGGGTTTTTTTTATCAGCACACATATCCGGATCCTTGAAGTTATTATTATATAATAAATTTAGGGGTGGCAACCAAGTTGGGTGGGATATATATAGGTTAGATCAAAAATATATAAGCTTGTTTATTAAATGGATCAAAAATTCAAATCCGAATCTAATTATTTTATTAAATAGATAATTTAAACCAACCTATATTGAGTTGAATTAAGTTAAATAGGTTAAGTATTACCATCCCTAATAATGATAACTCTCGTATTATTATCCTCTAAGTAAATATATACCTTGTGCTTGAAATCCACTAACGTATAAGAATACCCTATTAGACGGCTAGCTATATCCTATCGATCAAAAATCCAGATTCGAATATAATCATTGTATTAAACGGGTGAATCAGATTAAATAGGTTAAGTATTGCCACCCTTATATTAATAATAACTCTCATATTATTATTATCTAAGTAAATATATACCTTGTGCTTGAAATCCATAAAGGTATAAGAATATCCTGTTAGATGGTTATATCCTTGTATCTCAGTCATGGTACCTCATGAGATCCACTAACACTAATGTCTCTCTAAATGTTGCTCCAAAGATTTTCCTGAACAAACCTCGTTAGTGATGCTTGTCTTATATAATATTGCTGTTTATTACTTTCATGTGGGTAATTGGTAGAACAAGCTTATGTGGAGATGACTCATGCACTTCGGGAGGGCAACCGGAATATAATAAGTTGTTCTCCATCACTCAAAAGGATTTGTACAACTATTCCCCTCTTGAACTAATAAATGTAATTAAGATGATATTAGAGCATATTTCTTAGATCTGTAGTTGCTTAAGGACCAGTGGTTTTATTTAATGATACGTAACAGGAACAAGTAAAGGAAAAGACAATAATAATAATATTGGCCGGACAGCTTGAATCCCCTTACAATCCCAACAGTACAAAATGTGGAGATAATAGGATGCCAAGAAGCTTGAAATCTTATAAAATAGGTTCGAAACCCAAAAACTTGTCTCACCTCTGTATATAAACCAATTGAGTTGATGTGAAGGCTTAGGTGAGTCTTCACCAGTTAGAATCTTCTATTTGGATAAGAATGCGTTGGCCAACTTGCCTACTCAACTGGTACCTTGGACGCCGAGTTTTTGGATAGAGTTTTAGGCTGAACTTGAGGATTAAAGTTCCTAGCTATCTGAACCAGTTCTTCATCATTTTTAAAACCTTTGATGTAGCCTTAGAATAAGGCATCAATTGTTAAGAGTTCTCCACGGCAAGGAGGGACTTCAGCCTCCCACCAAAGGTGGGAAAAGCCAAGTTCTCATATAAACTCAGCCGAGAAAAACGACGGCGTTGAAAGCAACTCCCAAACGTTGCCATATAATAATCCAACTAGCTACAAGTGCTTGTGGAGAAGTGTGAAAAACGTAGATGACATTTCATTTACGTAATAAAATCAGGATGGATTCGTTTACTCTCCCTTCTTCCATAAGGAAAAAGAAAGAATTAAAAAAGGTTGACAGCATCACATACATATGAGTACAGATGTACATGAGTATGTTTTTCAAGATGAAAAGCTGTATTTGAGATAAAAAAACGAATGTGTCATCTTTCAATAATATACCAATATATATCAATTTTGAAAAACTTACAAATATGAACCTATTTGTGTCTTGCCTCAAACAGTTAGGTGAGTATATCCATCCAATCACATCAGAAAAATACTACCTTAAACTTTACATAATAATCCAATTTATAAATATCAGTAAGGGCACCATAATAAGTTTTTTCGTTCGTCTAAACTATAACTCCACTTTTGAGTTTTTCTAAATTTCTCACACTCTTTATAATATAAATTTAAAATTATTTATGATGACCTATCATATATGTTGACAATTTTATTTGAACTTTGAGCAATAATTATTAATTTATCGAAATAATTTCTTTTCATCATTGTTGGTACCTAAATATGCGAATGACATAGAAACCAAATATATAAGACATCCAATTTAGAATGAGGAGTTCAAATTGATGGTCGCTTATTATATGTTGCTGGCATTTCATACGCGGAAGGGGAAAGTATATTGTTGATGGTTGTGACACCACTGAAGGTTATTATACAATGATAAGTATACTTTCAGCATTAAAAGATGATGGTCCAGATATTAAGATAAGACCTATTGCCAAGATAGGGCAGCAGGGCATCTAATTTTTCCCTTCGCAGGGCATCTAAAGTGCTTTACAGCAAGGGAAAAAAAATAAAAAGATTGTTGAGGACATTGCTAATATTTTCCCCTCTACATGGAGGTTTTTTTATGCACTAGGAGAATTTCGTGGTCATTATTTTGGATATTGAGCCAATGCACAGCTCTTTTTGTGCTTTCTTTTGAGCTGGCAAGTGGATTGCCAAGTGAGTATTGCAAACAAGCTACATATTGGTTACAAATTTATGTCGTTTAAGATTTAGTTGACATCTAAATTATTTATTCTAAAAGGTGCAATCAATAAAAGCACCTCTCATGGGTCAAGCAGAGTAAAAAAATGATTACCATGGAACTATAAGTTGCACAACCCACTTTCTTAACAATTGTCACACATCGAAATTTCTTGAAATATGATTATGAGCTGTTGACAATAGGTGCTTTGATGATGTTTCTCCTGCATTAAAAAATATAGAGTAAATTATATATTTTTTTAAAATTACACTTACATCCAATAATTTGAAAAATTTATGCTTATTCTTCTGAAGTTTATTTTTATTCAACATCCAATAACTTTACAGGACGTTACTCAATTCGCTAATTTTAAATGAGATCCAAATACCACATCAGAAAATTTTAAAAATGACGAAAACAACCTTAAATGACCAAACAACTATCCAAAGATATAAAAAATATATATATCATCCTCCTCACTTAAGAGCACATTTAACTTTTTATATGAGATAAACGGTTTTACTATCGCTGTTATTTAACTGGATGTAAGTCTAGATTTTACAAATTATTAGATGTAAGTACAATAAACATAATTTTTTTTAAAAAAATTGTAATATATTTTAAAATATATTGAAGTTTTTTTTTTTTCATATCAAGTAATGCTCCGAGGCCTAACCGTAATTTTTTGTTTACTTTCTGAGAAAAAAAAAACCACATGCCATATGATATAATGCACGGCATTGGTGCAACATGTGGTGGGATTGTATTTTTTTTGACGAAAATGGGAGACAAATCTACCACCTAATCCATATAGTGGGATTGTGGTGTGACTCATCCGCTATCATTACACGAAAGGTGGCGAACTTTCTGACACTTTAAATAGTAGGGTTGGTTTATAAGCCTGCTTCGGATCTAAAACCGGGGACATGATTTTAATATTTCACCGAAGTTTTGTTGTGTGGGTTTCGTAGCCCTGATTCGCAACAAGAATCCTCCGTAGTGCATGGGTCGCACTGCTGAATGCTGTGTGGTCTTTAATGACCGCCATTAAAAAAATAAATGGCCATCAAATAACGTGTGTAATAAGGAATAGGCTCATGAATATCTTATTTGATGGCCGTTCATTTCTTAATGATGGCTATAAATGCTGTATACAGTGCGGCGCGGATATGTGCTTCGAGGATTGTTGAGCCATTGTTAGGAAGTAAACGTATGGATCACCACCTGTTTTAAGATATACGAGTAATGGTGAAGGATTGGTGATTTTCCAAAAAGTTAACAAAGCTGCAGATTAGATTGCTGCCTACGTAGCTAGCTATTTGGAAGACATCATGTGACCCAGAGAGGGAAGCTATCTTGGGCATTCTGTGACTTTTTGTTTTCTGACTTTATTAAATATATACGCATTCGTATTGTCTGAAACACCTGTATTCGTGAAAAACAAAGAAGAAAAGCTGGTAACTTGTGGCTTCGAGTCAAAAGCTAGCGGCTGTGGTTGGTTAGGTTAGAGTAGTGAACTGCAAGCAGGGGTGGTAGAATAGCAAACTACTGTCAATGATTTATAATCTTGGACATTGGGATGCAATGTGTCAATCTAGCTAACCTATGGTTCACAGTTCATAATCATGATCAGTAAAATTTAATTATTGTCACCTTAGATGAATAATTGCATGAAGTACTGGAGCAATAATTGGTATATATGCAACATCCCTGCTTGAGGGAATAATTTTAGACCTTATATTTCTTAAGGTCTAAAACCTTAGCCTTAGTTTTCGAATTGATAATTGATTTCAAAATTCTAGATTTAGGTCTGCTTTTATTGCATAACTTATTTTAGTCTTCCGTTGGGTAACTCTAAAACTCATATTAGACCTTCAACCTGGATCACCAATAGAAGTTCAACCATAGACTGTGAACCAGGCCTAATCAAACTTTTATTCCAGCTGAATTCAAGCTAAAATTGTTAAGCAGGCCACGTGGCAATGAATCCCATCACAGTAACTTATCGGCATCCAAAAAATTATTATTTTGAGCATGGGATGCAGTTCGGATTCACTATAAAGTGGAAACTAAGTTTCTACTTGGATATTCTACAATGTTTTATGAATTTTGAGATCCACAAGCAGTATCAGGAATTATATATATAGTGCAACTGTCACAAGTTAAAGTCCTGTTTATGACAGCATTGCCCAAATGTACACTAAAACCATGCTTTTGATGAGATTCCTAGGCAAGCTCAGTTTCAACGCAAACTAGAATACCGTGCAATTACACATGGATATAGCATTAGAATCTAATACCCCTGGTCCAATCCTCGTCTTTCGGCTTAATAATTTCAATCAAACTCCCTCTTCTTCAAAGAGCATATATCCTCCACTTAGGTCCCCTTTCTTGTCGGCCAGCCATCCCCACGAAACATCTCCGTCCATCCGCCCGCCGGGCCCCCCTTAGCCACTTACGCACTACGCTCCTCGAACCTAATCTCCGGTGACCCGATCCCCACCCCTTCTCCCAAAGTCCACCAAACTAGATGGCCACGGACGAATAAATCATATAACTCTAATACAAATATATCCCAGAAAGTAATAAGATAAAGCACGTAAAAAGCGATCCAATCAGCTATCCTGTTTATCTTTCGATACATATAGTTAATCTTAAAAGCAATACAATTTATTGCCTACCTGCCAATGTCCTACAGCAACATATGCTCTTTATCTACTCTAAACAAGTTTTGAATCCATTCGACCGGTACCTTCAAGATAAATGCTTTTTTTTTTTTTCATTGGTGATGCCTTTCTTTATTCAACTGAAGGTCTAAAAAGTTATAAAAACTTTAAAGTTTAAAAAAAGGATAAGTTATTCCGCCGGTGCAGAATAACTGCCAAACCTGTACCTCCACGTTTTGGCCCAAAGGCCCGGGCCCCTAAGATCAAGCGGTTCTCTCTCTCTCTCCCTCTTCCTCTCTCACCCCATCCCCTCCCGCCTATAAATGGCCCTCCACCCTTCGAACTCCTTCTAGATAACGCTGTCCTTCTTTTCCCTTCCTCCGATCCTCATCACCTTGGAAGCCTCTTCTATCGCTCTCCACGTGAATCTTCTCACCTCCCCCTCGTGACCCGCCGAATCCAGTCATCCATTTCGAATCGCCGTTCTTGCGGATCCGATCGGACGCCGGCAGTGGTGGCAGCGACGCATTCTGGGCGGAGTTGGGCGCCGGAGAGCGGTGGCGATGTCGCCACACGCGAAGAATGAGTCACAGGAGATCGAGTACGAGTTGGAGGAGCCGATGGGATCGTCGCGGGGGATCCGCTGGTCCCTGATCACCTCCGACTTCGCCATCGGTCCCCTCCGCCGCCGGGCGCACAGCCACGAGAAGCTTCTCGAGCGCTTCGTCATCGAACCCGATAACAAGTACGTATTTAGATCTCCGCCTCCTCTTCCTCTCTCTCTCTCTCTCTCTCTCTCTCTCTCTCGCTCTCTCTTCTCCTTCCATTTTCCCCCCTTTTTCTCTTTCCTTTAACTTACCGTTAAATAGTCCGTTACGCTGCGCCACTCCTTTTTCAGTGGCCTTTCCTTTCTTGAGTCATCTATTATCCAAGAAAAGGGGAGAAACGGAGATCGTTTCGGTGCGCGAGTCTCGTGCACGGCAATCTGGCGTGGCGATCGAAGTGATCGATTCTGTCCGTCTGATTTGCAAGAATAGTGTTACATTTCGATCGGACGGTTATGAGGCGGATAAAGACCACTATTTTTGGTGGATTTGATATTTCTATCAATAAATTTATTATCCTGACGATGGATGAGCGAAAACCGGGAGCACACATAATGAAATCAATTTTACTATTTTTTTGATTTTTTTCTTGCAAATTTTTTATAAATAATTTTTATAAACGCTACTTTCCTAATAAAAGCCGAATGGCTTTGTCTCCTTCTTTATTAAAAAATATATATAATGAAATCAAAGTTAACAACGGAAGAGTTCCAGGTTGAAGGAGGAAAAAGAAATTAACGAAGTTTGATATCATATGATTATGCTTAAGAGGAGGAAACTGGTTATTTAAATCACTTCCTGCGATATGACTTGTTTTGAAGTAGATACATGGGGCTTGGTTTCCAGATATGTGGACTGAATTCAATGGACTGGTCCAATATTTTTCATACCTAACAATTAATCAAGCCTTAATAAATGGTTACCATCCGACTGATTAGCTCTTTTGCAAGACATATGAAAGGGCATCGCTATGACTATTCTATTCCCATTGGCTCTTATTATTCTTACTTTTAAATTCATTTCTTAGAATTATTTAAAAAAAGAGTATATTTTCAAGTTATGAACTGAGACATGTTGATAATTGTATAAAATTTTTAAAGAAACACGACAACCAAAAAGTTGTGACTTTTCTGTTAAATTCCTGCTACTTTTCTCCTCATATAAATTCTCACATACTACAGCTAACGTATAACTTTTCGTTTTACTTTCTTTCCGGCTAACAATTAGAAAACCTTAACTTAAAAGAACAACAAAAGAGTCCCATATGTGCTACTCAGGTTCCAAAACCAAAAATACTATTCATCTCTGCTCGAGGATATTTGGCGTTGTGTGGAGAGATATAGATCTTCTGAGCAACTCATATTTACCGCAAGACGAATAGAGTGGCAGATTGAATTGCATCTTCGGTAAGGTGGTCAGGTGGACCGATAGTGTGTAAATGTGTCCATCCCTTTTTAGATTGTTTTGGTTTCCAATTCAACTGGACATATTTATTTGAGATTTATATGAATTATTTATCTTATAAAAATTAAAAAAAAGAGAATGCCATCCATAAGTATAGATCCTATACAGCGCAATTTTGCACCTGTAGATACCTGCCATATTATCTGGTGGATGGTTGTCATTAATGAAAAAGAGCAGTCCATTTCCGACAGCTATCCATGAGAGGATCCCGTGGGCTACCTTAGATTTGAACTGACCCTAGCTGAGGTACCACACCGAGTCCGAACGTTGGATGCTTGTTCATTAATAATGCTAGATGCGTCCGAACGTCATGTTCTATGCCCCTGCCTTCTGGAACAACCTTTCGTTCCCGCGATTCTAGGCCAGTAAATAATAATACTATTCTAACGTTGACACGTGCACACTACCTGTCGCAAGTTGGACCACTAGCTCGTTGCCACGTATTCGATGATGTAACACTGCCAACTTGCCAATAATTTGTTATATTTTTAATTATTAATTTTTTATTTGTTTTAAAAATGTAAGGTAGGATGGAGTCCATTATAACCCAATACCATCAGCAACCACAATGATATTTCTGGAGTGTTTTCTCATATGCGGACGGACCGCATAAACGTTCTTATGCGGATCATCACGTTGGCTGTTCGCCGGGAGTTTTAAAGTTGACGGGGATGATGGTGGTGGTGCAGGTGGTACCAGCTGTGGACGAGGTTTATACTGGTATGGGCATTGTACTCGTCCTTCTTCACGCCGATAGAGTTCGGCTTCTTCAGGGGGCTCCCGAACAACCTCTTCTGGCTCGACTTCGCCGGCCAGGTGGCCTTCCTCGTCGACATCTTCGTCCAGTTCCTCGTCGCCTACCGTGACTCTCACACCTACCGCATGATCTACAAGCCCACCTCCATTGCTGTCCGGTACGTGAAGTCGAGCTTCGTCTTCGACTTACTTGGCTGCTTTCCTTGGGATGCTATATATAAGGTATGCTCTCTGTCTGTCTGCCCTTTTCTCATATAGTATAATGCGGGTGGTTTGGTATCAAAACAACAGGGGGGATGCATTCAATTCCTGCGTCGAGTTAGTTGAGCAGAACCTTGTTCGATTTCATGAAAGAGAAAAATGCTGTGGTGCATCACTGCTTCATTCCCCATTCGCCTGCTCGATGCCGGATTCTATTTCAAGTCTTCGATTTTTTTTCTCTCCTGTGCAATCTTGAACCTCCCCCCCCCCCTCCTATTTAGAATATTTCCAAGTGTTTAAAACCTGTCTTTCCTCACGCTTAACTTCTTGAAGTAGTCTGTTTATTTGTTCGCTTTTATGATCAACACATCTCTCTCTCATATGCTCAAGCTAGGCATGCGGAAATAAAGAAGAAGTGAGGTACCTTTTATGGATTCGATTAACTCGAGTACGCAAAGTCACAGATTTTTTTCAGAAGATGGAGAAAGACATCCGCATCAACTACTTGTTTACAAGAATTGTTAAACTCATAGTTGTGGAGCTCTACTGCACGCATACAGCTGCCTGTATATTTTACTACCTTGCAACAACTTTGCCAGCATCCATGGAAGGCTATACGTGGATGGGGAGCTTAAAGTTGGGTGATTATAGCTATTCGCACTTCAGGGATATTGATCTCGGAAAGCGTTACATAACATCATTATATTTTGCCATAGTCACAATGTCAACTGTTGGTAAATATTATTCTGACCATTCTCTATATAGAATTCCAAGCATCAACTATTATGACCCGTAAAACTGTGTTCTGAAAGAAAATATGTTAGTGTTTCTTGCATTCTAGTTGTATGGCTTATGGAAAGGTTAAGAACAATAAAGAGTTTTTTTAATCAAACGTTTCATCAGTAAATATTCTCCAGCTAATTATGTATATTCTAAAAGGGCCGTTCAAAAAACTTTCAACTGGGCTTCCTGATAGGTCTCTTAGTAATTTGTTTCATATCATTGTTTCCTGGTAAGATGCTCAGTCATTTTTCCATTGGTGCAGGTTATGGAGACATACATGCAGTTAACCCCAGGGAGATGGTATTCATCATGATTTATGTTTCTTTTGATATGATTCTGGGAGCTTACCTTATTGGCAACATGACTGCATTGATTGTGAAAGGATCAAAGACAGAAAGGTTTAGGGACAGAATGAAAGACTTGGTTAAATATATGAACAGAAATAAACTTGGAAAGGAGATTCGTGACCAGATCAAAAGTCATGTACGCTTGCAATATGAAAGCAGCTACACAGAGGCTTCTGTTCTTCAGGATCTCCCAGTTTCAATTCGTGCTAAGGTTTGTGAATATGAAGTATGAAGAATGCCTGCTTCATACCTATATAAGCGTGGATCCACTTATGTGGAAATTCTTCCTCTACCTCAGTTTCTTGTCTCACTTGTTTCCAATTAGCCCATAAAATGTCATTCGCAGAATTATCATATGAAGTGTTTCCTGATTCTCCCTTGGCACCTATTGCACAATTCTTGTTTTGGTAATTAACAGCAAGTCAGCAGTGCTAGGTTCTGGAAAGCTATCCTGCATACTATTTTATTACCAAACACTCAACAAAAACCTGCATTCCTTTTCAATATACATGCTTACTGTTGTAATATTCCATCAGCGAAGAGTGTTAAGAATCCTTTTAAGTATTGCAAGTTGTAGCATAAGTTCCAGTCTTAGGCTTAGCCAAGTTTGCTTGAAGTACTCTCAAATATGCCAAATTCTATATCTTAATGTGAAATATTTTGATTCATGCGATGAGTTTCTTCTGCAGATATCCGAAACATTATACAAACCATATATTGACAACGTTCCTCTGTTTAGCGGATGCTCAGAAGAATTCATTCACCAGATTGTAAGTGCCTCATCTGATTTGTTTTCAAATAAGTGGCAAGTACAAATAAATATTAAGTTTGCCAAGTCATTATATAGGAAATTTTTGTTCTATAAGGTTTTGCAGACATGGAAATGGTTTACTTTAAATACTTTATTCCATATCTTCAAGATTTTCTAATTTCATTTTCTAAGATGCCGGCTTGTATATAATCTTGCCTAAGTCCTGCAATACTCTTATTTGTATTTCTTAAAGAATTGGTATTTATATCCTGACTTTCTTGTTTCATTACAACTTACAAAAACAAGGATCCTTCACTTCTAAAAATGTTAAACTTGAAAATATTTTACAATCTTAGCTTGCTTGTGTCTTACTTATTATTATATTAACTGAACTTGAAGAAGTGCATAGTAGACAACCAAGAGATGATTTAGTTATGTACAATGAGGGACAAGGCCAAATTAGAGATAAGGGAAGCCGGAGATGGATCGGGAAAAAGTGATGGGTGAGGGTCGTTATATTAATGATGATTAAAGGATTATGCAATTTTAATAAAAATTATGTTGAAAGTTGACATGTAACTTCCCATAATAATGTTTAGGCCTTAGATTAGAATTATACTAAATCATAATAATCACTCTAAGGCAGCATTTGGTTCTTGGACAGGTAACCAAGGTGGCTCAAGTTAAGCCTCAGTAGTCACCACTTAACCAGTTAGCCATAGGTTTGATTAAAGTGTTGTTTGGCTGCTAGCCTGCTACTTAGTTAACCACACCTTTTTGCCAAGATGGTAGAAATGGTCTTTGGTTGCAAAAAGCATAGTCAAGGCCCATTTTTTTTTGCTATATGGACAACAATGCCCTTATGCATTGTCTACATTTGGATGAAAATGGCTAAGGACTTCACTCATCATATGAACAATGCACTAGCTGTCCAATATATCCTTTCTTGCCATATTATCATATTTGATGAAAATTTTCAAAATAATTTCAATTATACATGATTGTAAAAATGATAAGAATGGGTAGCATTTGCTGATTGGCCTTCCTTTTGCTTCAAAAAAGATATTACATGTAGCATATATACATAGCATATGGAGGCTAGGACATAGAAATTTAAAGTATTTGCAGCTCAGTTATGAAGGTCATCATTAGGATCCATACAGACACGGTTGCTCGACACAAAGATGCAGGGCATTCCAAACATGGATCTCTACTAACCATTATATCATCATTGCCACTTCTATCTGTGAGTATATTCCTGTGATGTGAAGAACATGAAGTAGCAAATATAAAATATAATATAAGAATCATGCAGATAGAGGCCTTTCTTGCAGCTAGAAGGAGTGGTGGCCCCAGAGGTGGATAATAAGTCATATACTCCAACAACATGATAGTATCAAGTATCAACTCTAGTCCCCAAAATGGGACAACAAGTCCGAAAATTGTACAAGTGACAGTGGCTGCAACAAGTAGGATGAAAGCCATCAACAAAGATCATGAAACAATGACATCCTTAGTTAGCTAGCATGCATCTTAAAAAGTGCTGGGTTTGGGACCTTACCTGACCTAAAAGGAATTCGGGGTTCAAAGTAACTAGGATTGGCGAGCTCCAAGATCTTTTGAAGCTACAATAGGTCTCCAACCACTAATATCACAAGCCGATCTAGAGACCATGGTGAGCAATTAGATGGAGACCTGAGTTGAGAATGTACAGCCTATGGCTGCCAATTAAGCTCCAAGCTACAACACACATCCACCAATCGATCTCCGGTAAGATAGAAAGGGCATATGTGCTGTTGACGATTGTGGGAAGTTACTGGCAAGAGAAAAGGGTAAGGGGAGCACCGATGCAGAAGAAAAGAAAGCAAACAAACTTGGGCCCTATCGACCCTTATGACTGGTGGTATTATGCTGATTGCCATAGCAACTAGCTAGGTCTGTGGAGACTGGACAATACCGCCCGTGTGGAGGGTGGGGAAGGGATAGAAGAGGGCCATGGTGAAAAGGGGTATGTGCCAAACCTAGCCAAGGTAGAAAGCAAAGAAATTGCCTTAACCACCTGGGGGGCAGTGTGAGAATGAAATTGGGGTTTGGAGAGGGGTTGCAGTTACTCCTTCCCTCCTAAATAACTTTAACCATGCCTAGTTGCTTAAAATGCTTTGATTGTCTACAGTTAACCATGCAAAGAATGAGACTATTTAGATGGTTAAGTGGATAACCAGTCCTTGACCAGGTTCTATCCAAGAACCAAATGCAACATGTAAGTGAATTTATAGTTTATCCTACTTGTGCTAATTTTGTAGGACTTCTTTGCCTATTTTTTTGTTTTTTGACGTAATGGAACCAGTACGAAAATTAGTTAGCTTTAAATATTGCATTTGTGCATCAATTTATCAAATCTTTTTCCTCCATCATCAATCATAACCAACAAATCCTACACATATATCTGAGATTAGAAGCATCAATCCTTGTTTGTATGTTTGTTAAGACTGTCCTATGTTAGGGCAACCTTTGGCAGATAATTTATTATGATGTTCATCCAAATTCTCTTGATTTTGGGGCAATTTTGCCCCTTCCACCTAAATTCAAGCTTTGCTAACTAAGCAGTCCTTTCATCTTTGCATTTAGCATGTTCTAGTTTTGTTAGTAAACAATAAAAATATTAATTTGCATGAATCACTCTCATGCAAGGTCCGCAATCTCGGTATCGGGCACCGTATCGGCACCTCATCGGTTTGGTATGGTACGGTATGGTACACTCTTGGACTGAAATAGATTTTTAGCCTTTTTACTCAATTTTTATATTGGTATGCCTCGATATAGGTCGGTACGTCTCAGTACGAGTCGATACGCACCTCGGTATAGGTCGGTACATCTCGGTATGGAGTTTATACCGACTTGAAGTTAAGTTTTATACAAATTTTCTTCCGGCACGGTACGATAAGGTACGCTCCATACCAGGCTGTACGGGGCGGTATGGCAAACCATGCTCTCATGCTTAACATAAATGATTATGTCATTTTTAATTCAGGTCTAGGAATTAGGGCAATCAATTTAATCTACATAATTATATTTTATACTGCACTTGATTAGAGTGTGTATTCCAGTCAGATATCTGCATCATTGATAGTGACCAAGCAAGCTCCTCCTAGCACTTTATTGCATGAATTTCTTGGTTAGTAAAATGTCATGTACATTTTCAATCTTAGTTGTAAACATTTTATTTGCGGTCTTTATGATTCGAGCAAAGAGTTTTGGAAGGCTCTCTATTAATGTGGTCCTTATTCAATAAAGTGATCCTCATTGCCACTGATGGTTGGACCAAGGAATTCTATATAGGAGCCTACTTGTTCTCCAAGCAGGTTTTAAGGTTAGGCCGTAGGTCAGGTTGGATGCATGTTGCTCTTTATTTGAAGCAATGTGCATCCTCCCTTCAAACAACTTATGGTGGGATCTTTGTCCCCCACCCTCTTTTCTATCGCGGTCTCTCTAACATGGTCAGGTATGCCTCATATCATACCGTCCTTCCATAGAAGAATGATATATAATTAGGAATTCTATATAGGAGCCTACTTGTTCTCCAAGCAAGTTTGAAGGTTAGGCTGTAGGTCAGGTTGGCTGCATGTTGCACTTTATTTGAAGCAATGTGCATCCTCCCTTCAAACAACTTATGGTGGGATCTCTGTCCCCCACCCTTTTTTCTGTCGTGGTCTCTCTAACATGGTCTGGTATGCCTCGTATTATACCGTCCTTCCATAGAAGAATGATCTATAATTAGGATGATAAGGCTGATACGTTGGCTAGGGTGTACCTTTTGTTCTTTTCTTTAGCTAAGATCATAGAACTTGTTAAGAAGGTGACAAAGAGTACCTTTAAATCGATTGTGTCACCTTGGGATGATATTGAGGCTATGGTCGAGTAGGTTGGTAAGATCAAGGGATCAAAGATGACCCTCTTGCATCAATACACACCCTAGCTTCTCATTAGTCCTCTTTACCAAGGGATGCTCGCTTCTTGAGGTAGGGAAATCCGAATAGCACGTTATAGTCTTTTGACCCAAATGCGTTCTTTAATTTCTGACCTTTCACCTTGGCTCTATCTCATATGGCATACATACTTTTGGTTATTGAAACCCTATTAAGGTTCTCTATGCCCCTAGACTTTAATTGCTATACGGAATGTAGGATCAACTCTTTTATTATTATTAGTAAAGTAAGGTAGGATGAGAGGAGAACGAAGTGAACCAAGACTCAAAGACAGAACACAAGAGTAAAGGTCCTTTTTCTTGTTTACGGGCCCTTGTTGCACTTCCTTCTTCCTTCTATTTACTTCACTCTTGCTGAATTTAGCTTACCACCCTCTTCTTTCCTTGCAGGCCTGATTGAATTTAACTACTTAGGACCACTGCTTGCCTAACAACCATGATATGCTGTACCGTACCGAACTTCGAGCGTACCATACCATACTGGTTCGGTACCGTACCGATACCGGTGGCATACCGACATTCGGTACGCTAGACGTACTACGTACTATATAGTACCGATACTATGCTAGTGTGGCACTGGTATGAGGTTCTGTACCGGTACGGCGAACCTTGCTTACAGCTTTGGTTGCTTAACCCGATACCACTGCTTCTTGTACCTTACTAATACTACCTATAAAACTGCTCTACCTGGAACTTAATGCTCATTGCCTTCTTTCTCGTAGGCTGGTAAGGTGAACGAAAGTCTGTGGCTTTTCGACTTTCTCAGCATGATCTTGCGACTTTTGGATCCTACCTTTAAGTGAGCACTTGAATCAATTTAACAAAAAGAGGTAAAATCCCCTAGTTGGGCTGTCTTTGAGCAAGCTCTTAGATTTCATCGTGAGTGAGAGAGGATCTAGGGCTGATCTAGCTAAAATTAAAGCCGTTGTAAATCTACGTTGTCACCTCGTAAACTCAAAGAGTTGCGTAGTCTGCCAGGCCTATTCTAGCCTTTAATCTAAAAGCTAAAACTCATGATAACAAAAATCATTTTTACGGTTTTCTTTTAGGTTACGTCAGGCAGATTAGGCCCTAGTTTCCTTGTCTCCTAGGTGATACAATATTTTTAAATCCTTTCTCAAGATTTCTTCTGCGCTAGTTTAGGCTCTTCATTCCTCTTTTCTAATGTTTGAATACAAATTTAGGCCAGCTCCGCATGCTAGGGTACCTTAGTTGTCCAACACCTTCTCAGTCATTTCTACATTATCTAACTGGTGCGAATCCTGCTTTTCCGGTCTGCACTAATTTCTGATCTAATATGTCCTAGTCATAGGGAAATCTGTTTTAGCATTATCATCTGTTGGCATTCATCTTTTTCACAGAGAACCTCTAGATTTCCAGACATTTTTTATCCATATAACATTTCAATATCCTACTATCTTAATAATAGTTTCTTAGGGTCTTTTTGGCCGTTGTAATCACAAAACACCCTAAAAACATAACTTCATTAGTTCCAGTTTGATTAGATATGACTTCAGCTCTCCCAAGAATTTTCATAGTCAAAAGATTATGTATGCTGGGTTCTTCTGCCCATCGATGCTAAACGTGACCTCATTATCAAATTAGATCCCACTAAATTACATTCTATTATTCAAATTTATCATAAAATCATCTTGATGTTTCACCAGTCTGCACTATCTTATGCAATATACATTATCACACTTCCACATCAATATTAGCAATATTTTGACAATTGTAAGGAGCTAATGCTCAGGGTCGCTTTGGTTGCATGAAAATAGACATGGAAGTTACATAATCGTGTAAGTGATTGAAGTCTGGATTTATGTACATAAACAAGTCAAGTAATTCATGTAATTGAAAATTATCACCCACTTTCAATAAGTGATTTTATCTGAAAAATTAATACTCACTATGGGCAATGTGGAAGTGCCTATGTAAAGTTACAACTAGTCTTGACTAAGTTGGCCATGATGATGGTAACTTTATGTGATTGACCATTTTTGACATGAATTCAATAGCATTTCCCATCGTTTCATTAAAAGTAAAGTTTGATCATAGTTGGCTATGGTAGGCTAGAGTTGAGGATATTAGTTTTATCATCTTTACAAACTCAGTTCTGTCATACATAATAGCCAGCACAAGTACTCAAAGTCAAGAAACTCATATGCATCTCTTCCCACACTCACATGTAGCCAAATGGATCTTAAGGATAGTTGTTTTGGTTGTCTAAAGTACCTTTTAAGCCTTGCAAGTACTAATCTTTAATGTCATTTGTCTTAATATCTTACTTCAATGTACATTTATCTATAAAGCAAATTAACTGTAATTTATTAAAACATTTGCTTACTGTTGATGTTTACCTTTCTAGCATCAAGCTAAATTAGTTCTCCCAGATTGTTTTCATTTTCTTTAAATAAATTTCTTCTCACTCACTCCAACTCCTTCCCATAACCTTCTAGTTTGGCTAATATGTGCACTTCCATCATGGTTACTGCTACATAGGCTATATGAGGATTGCATGTTATGCTAATTAATTCCAGCCATATTTTAGCTGGTAACTTAAGAAAGGGAAATCAAGAGGCTGGAGATCCACTGAAATTCATGGTACTGAATTTGATCTCTTAAAAAGGATTTTGCTGCCCCTCACAGGGATGAATCTGAAGACCTCTTGCCAATTTAAATAATAGATCCATTGCCAAAAAAGTAAGTGTATATTTGATGTCCCAATGTGCTATCCAGAGCACAGAAAAGGGTTAGTGCGATTCTTCTCTAATAGTGTTTTTCATGCTAAGATCTTACAAAATAAATTAGTTAACTGAAAATCATTGGTGTTTCTCTCTTTAATCTGGTTGCAGTGCCATTTCCCTTCTAAGTTTGCTCAAATTTCTCTGTTCTTGATCTGAAATGAATGACATGCTTTAACATTGTAATTTTATTATCTTCTATTAGATTCTTGTTCAATGAAATTCGGAAATTATCTTTCATCTTTCCTTAGTTTCATAATTTTCTCTACAATTATATTATTTTTGTTCTTAATAATTTTTATCTGTCTCTCTAACACCTAGTATTCCTCTCTCTTGTGCAATTTTCTCAAATTTTCATATAGCATTGTCAATGTCAATACATCTCTAGACCTGAATCAAAAAAGCAAATAGTTAATATCATGTTAAATTGCAATTCTCATGAGAAATTAGGGGACAACCCATGAATTTCCCTCAGGTATTCTTCAGACTTTTATAAGGTTGCATTATTACACATGATGTTTGTTCCATAAAATATGAAACACGAATACTTTCCATCCTGCGACATTTTCCTGAAGCAAAGCAATCTGGTTTCATCCTTTGCCATAATTATCGATGCATGTAAATCTTCATTAGATAATTTAAGGTTATGACTATGGCATATTTGTATCACGTGGTCATCTTCTTGGTCACTCTATAGTAAAAGCTAGTGAAGGCCCCATAACTGGTCAACTAGACCATATATGGGAAACGAAAGGAAAGAACCAGCCGAACACCCCATACAACAACTTTTCCAGCAACTAGCAGTGACATTTCAAGAATAGTGAGATGGATATTGTTGGCCATGATCTCTCCGGGTAACAGATTGTTCTGATGGTGAAAGTCAGCAGTAGTGGAAATTATTGATGCTTGATCAATTTTTATCTATGGATTTCATAGCTTTTTATGTAAAACTTTGGAGTGTGATTCTTTGCTTTCCATGATGAGTGCAGCAATCCACTATTACAGTCCAAAACTGAAATATATACGATAAAAAATTGCTAATCCCAGTGTGAATAAAATAAATGGAAATACGATAATACAATATTGCTAATGTATTACCTATACTGCAGTATCTCTAAAAGGTTTTTTTTTAACAGAAATTACAACCTAACAATTTCCCGCAATGTTTTTTTATTTCTGTGTTTCCAGGTATATGTGTAAAAATATGGTTTAAAATTTAAATCCTTGCCAAGCAGGAGTTTTCTATTTTCTTTAAGAAATGTGGACAAAGAAAACATTCTTTTTTAAGACTTGAACTTACCTGAGGGCTGACCACAACAATTATCCAGGGCCAATCTGCATTTTCCGTTTGTTTTTATTTATATTAGAAATTTGATTAAAATCATGATAATTTATCATGAATCCAAGAATTCTGTTTAGGATTGCATCAAATTTTCTTGGGAGGAAAAGTTGAACATTGGGCATTGATTGGATTGTGATGTGCATTTGGAAATGTCTGATATATTTCCCAATCATATGCATCGTTTATGTGTAGTTAATTTAATATTACTCATGTTTTGTCCTGTATAAATAAGTAATGGTCTTTGATATGCCTGGAAAATCTTATTTTTGAGGTGCTAAGATGCTGGTTTCCTGTTTCTTTGATCTTATGATCGATTGGTGTGTTGTCACTTTTTGTCACATGATTAATTTTATAGAAACTAGTGGCACCTTTTCCAAAACAGTGGTCTTGATATTTTTCCTTCCTCCATTTTCTTTGGGCCAATAACTAAAACAACATGGTTACGACCTGGCAGATTATCAAGCTGCAGGAAGAGTTTTTCCTTCCAGGAGAGGTGTTATTGGAACAGGGAGATGCAGTAGATCAGCTATATTTTGTCTGCCATGGTAAGCTGGTAAGCTAATAGCCAATCATCATTCTTTTGTCTCCGATTTTCAATATGAAACAAAGTTTTTTTTTTCTTCCTGTGTCATGTGTGTTCAAAACCATAATCTCTTCCCTGAGCAACTGCTGAGGATATGGGTTCCAAACATCTGTTGAAGTCTGGTTGGCACAACGAAGGAAGAAATTAACTTTTCCATATTTTAGTACAGACCAAAGATATTCTTGCATTACTAGATGGCAATAAATTAGTTCCTGTTGGCACTGATATTATTTTTCCTTGCGATTTTGCTTTATTTGATTTATCTCTAACTTCATCTCATAGTTTAGCAAAAATTCTGGGTTGTGAGTCCGTGATAAGTGGTATTAGAGCCAGGCCCATTGTGCGTCACAACCTTTATCAGTCATATGGTCCCTTACTAAGAGATACTAAGGTCGAGTAGGACCCGAGCCATGGGTGGACCCCTTTCACTTGATTAGGAGCCAACCATGATAAGGGTGTCACAAGATTGGGTGAGGGAGATTGTCATAATCCCACATTGACTAATAAAAAGGGTTCTGCATAGTTTTATTAGCCTGAGCTGGTCCTCCTAATAACTTAAGATTTTGGGTTGTGAGTCTATGACAAACTACAAATTTCCATTCTTTAATATTACTATTTTTTCTCAATGTCAATAAAAATTTGAATGATTTATCAGTTGTACCCTTAGATTCCTGTACACATGCATTATTTCGAGCAGCTACATTCATGTCAACAGCACATATATGACTTTTTTCAGTTTATCTGTTATAGTTTTCATGTCTTTTTCCGAAAGTGACACCAAAAACCCCCCAACAAGATCGTGAGTTAGTGAATGAAAAGAGACTGTGAGTCTCTATACAATTACACTATTTCTGGAGAATATTTCTGCTTTCTTGGTTAGAACTTGTATTTCACTTTCAGGTTAACTATGTTTGTGTAAATTATACATAATATCAAGCAATTATACAATTACACCAGGATATCTAACTAAGTTCATCTGTAGTGAAGCCAAATCAGAAATTATACATAATATGCAAGCAATGCATCTATTACTTCAGGTCATAACAGTTTCTTTGTGCAGGAAGGAGTAGGGATTGGTGAAGATGGATCAAAAGATACAGTTTTGACCCTGCAGCCCAACAGTTCCTTTGGAGAAATTGCGATTTTGTGCAACATTCCTCAGCCTTTCACTGTTCGTGTTTGTGAATTGTGTAGACTTTTGCGAATTGATAAACAAGTCTTCACAAATATTCTACAAATTTACTTTGTAGATGGTCGGAGAATTTTGAACAATCTTCTAGAGGTAATTTTGGAACTTTTGTAAAATTCCAAGTCTTTCCTGAATAGCTTCTAACATTGTTCATTTTTACTGGTAGCCTTTAGTCAATTGTTAGGCATTGATTTCAATCTTCATACCTGCAGAAATATCTGATTCTGTAAGATTTTTAAATTTTCATTTTTGTGTGAAATGCTTATTAACCTACATATTTTCATCAAAATTGCAGGGCAATGATTCCAATCGAATCAAGCAACTGGAAAGTGATATTACATTCCATATCACTAAGCAAGAAGCTGAGCTTGCTTTAAGAGTAAACAGTGATGCTTTCTATGGAGATCTGCATCACCTTAAAGGTTTGATCCAAGCAGGAGCAGATCCTAATAAGACTGATTATGATGGACGCTCACCCTTGGTATGGACCTGTGGTAACAATTTTCTATATCTTAAATTTGGTTTGGAGTCAGTAGTAAAAGCACATTTGAATCTGATTAGGCTGTATGTGTTGCAAAATGGTAATTATTTGACAGCTTTTCTTTTGCTTATATATATATTAGACCTAATGACACTTAACATATGTTTCTTATAACATGATATAAAGAGCTATATCAGATATACAGATTTATAAAGGTGATAAGCATCTGCATGATATGCACATCACATACTCCACTTCTCATATGTAGGCCAATGGTAAATGTCTGTGAGCCTGTGGAGATTAGTATGATCTGTGTACTTAAAGCACTTGCAATTTCATGTGCATGTATATCGAGCTTTCCTCTTTCTATAGATGTAACTCACAAGGCTGCAGTGCTGGTGCTGGCATGGGGCATGCATGTCTCTTGCGGTACCCTGCATATCGACCCCACTGGCCCACCAATGCTTGTCAGGTTGATACGGCACCCCCCCCCCCCCCCCCCCCCCCCCCTCTTCAAGCATTTCAGCCAGTGGGTTTGCTGTGGTGGCTGCTGTCTTGTATGCTCTATGCTAGTGGCTCTCAAGTCCTTAGCTATATGTTAAGAAAGCTCTACGGTAGACATCTCTATAGTCATTGATTGAATGTCTTGTGCATACTCCTGTATATGGTTGTTTTTGCTAGAATTACTACATTGGTTTGTCTTAACAAAAATAACATTTTTATGTTATGCATCTGGAAGCATGTTATGTTGAACTCATATAGTTATGAAGCATGCTAACCTAATTGATTTTCTTATCAGCATCTTGCAGCAGCAAGAGGGCATGAAGATATCACTCTATTTCTCATCCAAGAAGGCGTGGACATTAACCTTTCTGGTACCCTTGTTGGACCGCTTTTTATTTCATATTTAAGTGGATTTAAACATCACCACATCCTCTGTTTATTAGATACATATATACATTCACTCATACATATCCATGTCAATCAGACAATTTTGGAAACACACCCTTGTTTGAGGCTATCAAGGATGGACATGATCGAGTGGCTTCTTTACTCTTTAGTAGAGGAGCACAATTAAGTCTTAAAGATGCTGGTAGCCAACTTTGTGCAGCTGCTGCAGAGGGGGATTCAGATTTTATCAAAAGAGCTTTATCTTACGGTGTTGATCCAAACTCAAAAGACTATGATCACCGCACAGCGCTTCATATAGCTGCTGCTGAGGGATTATATTTCATAGCAAAGTTGCTTTTAGATGCTGGGGCAAGTGTTTTTGCTATGGACAGGTACGATTTAAATATTTGATTTCTATGCCTTTAATTTATTTTATCATCATTGTTTGAGCTACCCTATTGTCTATTTAACTAGGAATTAAGATTCTCTGAATCAGGGATGTAATATATTTCTGCATTTTTTTAAACAAGATATATCTCTTAGAATCAACACTTGCAGTCATTTACCAAAAAAAGTGCTCTGAAATTGTTCTAAGTTAATGTATCAAAAATCAGTTTTATTTGATGGAATATTGCACTTTAACACTACAGTTGTGGTCACACGGCATGCTAATTCTTGAATGAACATGCGGCTCTGGTACTAGGTCCTCTCAAATATTAATATTGACTTGATTTACCAAAGAAGTCTTTGATATGGTTTCTCTGGTAATTTTCTATGGAGCCAAATGGAGTACAACTGATTGATAACTATATGATATCTGATTCTACATGTAGTCAACATAATAGAAAATGGACTTCGTACTTCTAAGTTAGTAATAGCAAAGGTGTGATAAAGAGAGTTATTGGAAAGACCAAGGTTTTTAAGTACACATCCATATTAGCTGGTATAGGGCACATATTGTACAAGTGCTATTGTCACGCCCCGAACCCGTCACTTGAGTCGCCTATATAACATGGCCGCATGAACCCTAAAGCGATGCCTTAAAGATCATGCAAGGTCTAAGATGAACAAATTTCCAATAACTCCAAAAATTTAAATGAACAGATAATAACCAAAAACTCCAACTAAATAAGTCCATTATAATCAAGCAATCAAACTTGCTTAATTACAAAAAATTTAAATGTTCTTGGGTATCAAAAACTAAACTAACTAATGAATGGACTATATATTTCCCAGTTTTAACATTAGTCCATATGTACTAAAAAATTCACTTTTTAAAAACATTTTCATTAAAACTTAGATAAATAAGTTTAGAAGATCCACAAATAAATGACCATTTTGCTGCATATGTTCATTAAATGATATTGATGAACTGAGATGCATATCAAGATAACTAATTAGTATCAATATAGCTGAAAATATTTTGTAAATCCATATTCCGATGGGATAATCACCCAATTATTTGAGTTAGCTTGAGAATCATTTGATCAAAAATATTTTTCGATTATATAAAAAAGTCCTTGTATAAAATTCATATAAAATTAAATGAACTGATGCAAGATCATTTCGAGGCTTGAAGCATAAACATGTAGATTCAGTCTTATTAGTAGACAAGCTCATATTATAAATCAGGCAAGGCAACTCCCCATACTGTAATTAACCCAATTAATGAATGAGTTGGTAATGTTGATTCATTTATGATTTGAAAAAGAGTTTTCCCTCACAAAATCAAGGGTTTAGCTCTTTTGGATAAATTGGAGCTTTTCATTTTATAAATGAGTTACTGCATTCATTTTAGTTTTTTTGATGTAATTTGCATAATTATTAGGTTCTTGAGGGATAAGGCTTATTTCATCCCTGTGTATTTTGTTCTTTGTGATTTAATAAAACATCCCACATTCCCACCCATTTAAAGGTTCTCTTTTCACACACACACACAGAGAGAGAGAGAGAGAGAGAAGACACCAGAATATGTGCAACTCTTTGAACTCTCGTGTGTAATCATGTTTATAGAAAAAATTATGACCTCCGATTTGGTCATAATCAATGCAAAGTTAAAAGCCGGCCATCAATTGAGATATGCCGATGGTTCTGGTTCTCGGTACGGATTTGAGCATTACTTTGGGAGATCCCCTTTCACACAAAACAATTCATTCAATTTTTTCTGGCATAATTGACCTTGTACATAAAACCGTGCTATCTAATCATCTGCTAATACTGCAGATGGGGAGCTACACCATTGGATGAAGCACGAAAGAGTGGAAACAAATCCTTGATGCTGCTGCTAGAAGGTGCAAAGTCTGATGAGCTCTCCAAATTTCCTGAACGTGCTCGGGAAGTTCAAGGTAGCTACTTTTTTTTATTATTATAATTATAGTGCTGTTGGTGCTGAAAGATTTAGTTTCATCATAGAATTGTTGATATTGCTGGTTTACTTTTAGTCAAGCGAATGAATGTCCTCCTATATGACTTATAAGTTTTTATGAAACTAGGACTCGAGAAAGATAGACCGAACAAGAAAAGATATGGTTTTCAAAATACTCTGTGGACCCTACATATGAACAGTTGATATGGGAAGAAAACACATGCCTTCTTAATTCGAAGAAAAAAAGGACCATCTAACTCAAGCCAGAAAAGGAGCTTCACTTTAGTGCAAAGAGCTGTATATCTCACATCAGCATAACAAAACATCCCTTGCAATGACTCATTTATACACTTGTTTAACTTAGACTTTCCTTTCAACAAAAGCCATCAAGTTCACTTTGTAAAATATGGCAAGGATCTTCCCCTTCCTGTTAAAGACAAGAAGTTAATGGAAAAAACTTTTTACTCAAGACCTTCGGTACTCCATAGAAACATTTGGATCACCTATAGTTCTGAACCTTCTCAAAGTACCCTTATGCATATTACTTAAGTATTAGCTTTTGGTTTGGTTTGGAATATTGTAACCAGCATCCTGAAGATAAATAAAATGATCCTTCATTTACAAAATATCAATGACATAATCCATGAATCTTTACTGTCTGAATCTCTTATAATCCATGATATCTCGCAATGCAGATAAAATGCATCCAAGGAGGTGCACAGTGTTTCCTTTTCACCCATGGGATTCGAAAGAAGAGAGAAGAGAGGGAGTCATGCTATGGATCCCATGCACCATGGAGAAGCTCATTAGATCCTCTAGAGAGCAACTAAAGTCTTCAGGTTCACGTATACTGTCAGAAGATGGGGCCAGGATTCTTGACGTAGATATGATATCTGATGGCCAGAAATTGTATCTAGTTGCAGATCAAGAAACAAGTACACATAACAACCAGCATACTTGAATTGCATGTACACACATTATTCTATAAAATAATAGTTATCATTTGTTTCATGCCTTTTCCCCCTTCCTTTTCAATGTTGCATGCCTATAGGAGATATGGTGAGGACATGAAATCAAAGTGTTCGACATTCTATACATTCCCATAATATTAATAGGCCTCTGTAAATTGTAATCAAAACTGCAGCCTGTCAAGGCAAAGTGTGGTATTAGGTTAGGAAACAGCCATATAGAAACTGTTCTATAAATTGGTCTTTGAAGGGGTCTTCTTTGGATATTTAGGGTCTTTGAAACCTTGAACTTTGTCTAGTCCAAAGAAATGCTGCTTTCTGATAACTTCAGAAATCATAGCAAAAAGTTATTAATATACGAATAATGAACAAGATTAAATGATGAATTAGAATTGAATGAACTCACCCCAACCTCTGAAAAGTATCTAAGTTGCTATCCAGCACTAAGAATGTGCCTCAAAATTTTCCTTGGCTTGTGACAAAACGTAGTTTAGAGATGTATTGGAGGGACAGTATCTTCTATTGCATAAAGATGAAACTTGTTACTAGTTTGGTGGTATTATTAGTAAAAGATTAGATATTTTTATCTAGCAATCCAAAAAGGCAGGAAAGGCTGATAGCTAACACCTAATCTCATGGTGGTATGATCTCTTTTATCGAAGTCAGACGTCTCAAGATTCACACTGAAGCAACTGGCACATAAATGATGTTGCAATGGTTTGGAGGCTGCAGGTATATGCCTACCTTTACTATAGCATAACAATATCCGAGATGAGTGGTGACATTTGAAGAACAATTTGAAATCAAGTGTTGTAAGTTTCAATATATCTTTGGAACAGTCAAAGTTATGAGCAGAAGAATGATTTTTAATCTATGCAAACCTATTTGTGATCTGCTATTTACTGATTGCAAGAAAAAGAATGGACACAAGAATTACTGAAGCATATCTGCAGAGCATTTACCTGTTGCTGAACTTCTCAACAGCATCGGATGCATAAAGACGTGTTGCATTGGCCTTTTCCAGAACCATATAAAGTTCTCTTCCTCTTGTAATTAACCTTGGCAATTATCCAAGCATTATTTTTGGCTCTAATACACACTTCAATATCTTTTCCATGGTCTGGAATACCCCACTTTGCCCGACTTCTCTAAATGAAGTTCTTCTCTTAGCTTATTAAGTTAAGTAAGGAGTCTTGGAAAGCAAGATGCACAGAAAGAACCCTATTAAAGCACATGTACTGAATTTGTATATAGTGCCTTTTGGTTATTACAATGATGAGCTCACTTTGCAGGATAAGAATTTCTATATGGATGGATGACCTTTCTTCACATCCTATTTTTTTCTTTTTTGTTTTTATTGTATGTTATGAGATTGACGAACCCCATTAGCAAGAAAAGTTCTATCCCGATTTGACTTTTAGATTTTCTCTTTAAGATGGGCGCTAAAGGAAATGTGGCAAAATAAGAAGTCCGTTCCATATGATATCCTCTGGTATACGCACTTGAGGATTTTTTTTTCACCACTTGGGCTCGGTTTCAAATCAGATCATACTGTAAGGCCAAGTTTTTGCCATGCTAATCAATAGGTCAGGCCTAGTTCAATGTTTTAGGCTGGACGAAGTGCTAGGCTTTACACACACAACTTTCCTTCTTTCAATTCTATTAGTCTACTTGTTGACCATATAAATCTTCAAAAAATCTTCAAGATCATGCAACCAAATATTCGAAAGATAATCAAAGAATATTCATAAAATTATCAAAGCATATTCCTAGAATCTAATGTATAGTTTCCATTAAGGAATTACTGTAGCATATTTTGGAATCTATTATTGTACATTTTCATCCTTGTATCTATTACCATTGTAAGACATAGTACAGAAATACTATAAAAGAATATGCAGACCTCCTCACCAAAACAGGTTGAGAGAGAGAATTTTCCCACAACTCCTTTTTTTTTTTTCTTCACGGTATCAGAGCTCCTTTAACTTGCGTCCATCGATCCTCTCTTCCATCCATCTTCCATCCTCTTTCCTAAGCCTCTCTTCTATGGCTGTTGTTCAATATTCTCTCTCCAGTCATTGTCTTTTCTTTGCTCTTGCTTACCCAGCCAATTTTCAGGCCATCCTTTCACCCATTTTCTCTCAGCAGAATACCTCTTCTTCCTCCAATCTTCCCTCTATCGGCGTTAGATTGGAAAGACCCAATTATCCTGTATGGAAAACATGTTTTATTCCATATCTAAGAGCCTTTGACCTGCTTGGTTATGTCGATGGCTCATATCAATGTCCCCCAGCAACCGTCACCATTGACAAGGATGACACCTCCATGGCCAACTCCAACTTTGAATATCGCAACCAGCTTGCCTTGGGCTAGATCATGAACTTGGTTGGTCATTTGGTGGGTATTGATTTGACATGAGAAGCTTGGATAATCTTGGAGCAACTGTTTGCTACCCACAACAATGCTCGAGGCTATACTCATTTATCTGCAACTTCAAACTGTATGCAAGGGGAGTTGTTCGATCTCAGAATATATTTAAGAGGCCAAATGTTTGATTGACTCTCTTGCTGTGGTTGAATAGCTTATTTCCTATGGAGATCAGTGCAAGCACGTCACCAATGGCCATGGTCTTGCATACGACTTGTACATGACAACTCTCAATGCTCAGAAAGGAGATCGATCGATTCTCAAAGAACTTCATGGCATGCTACTGATACGAAATATGCTTGGCGATCCAAAGCAGCCGGCCTATGGCGATCCCTTGCACTTAAACATCTAATCCTCAAAGCGGAGCATCCCACCTACAGCATGGCATTGCAGAAACTGAATCTGCAAGTAACGCAGCTCAATTTACTGCCTCTTACCATGGTAATCATAGGAATAAACAAAGGAGGATACGATGCCAACTTTGCAACAAAAATGGCCATACAATACTGAGTATGGCCACACAACTCTTAAAGCAAATCAAGACCCTTCAACGTCTTGGACTCAATTAAATTAGGCATTGGAACAACTAAACCTAATGTAACTTGACCCAATCTTATATGTGTTAGAATAATTTCAAAATATGGGCTTACACTGATTGCGTATTTTTGTTTTATAAAATGGGTTAGACGTATGGCTCAGAATGGTACTATGATTAAGCCCAATATGATGTGTGATCATTTTGTTTTATGGGCTTTGGTGCACCTTGGATGTATAGGATTGAGTCCTATTTATTGTGGTACTTTTGGTATGTAGGCCAGGAAACCCAATTAGGGTTTTGGAGCTTTTAATGGGAAGGCTCCTCTTTCTTTCCTATATATAGGCTAGGTCCCCCTCTCCTCTCCATATGGTTGATAGCTTGCCCCATTGACGGCTATCTTTTGTGAGGAGCAAGGAATGGAAGATCCAGCCGCTATTATTCCAGGTGATTGAGGAACGTATTCAATATGTCTTCCGCAGGTATATCTCTTAAACTTGAATACGGTATTATTTGTGATTTTAAATCTTAGCATGTTATAATTTATTACTAACAATTGGTATCAGAGCCTCCATGCTAGGATTAGAATCCTTCGTATACAATTATTATTTTATCTAGATTTATGGATTTAATGCATTGCTAAATGGATCTTCTGCATAAATGGATCTTCCATTGATAATCAAGTATCTGGTTTGATTTTAATAATGATTTGAATGAAATATGATTGAATATAATTTTCGGATTAAAAAAAAAAAGGAAAAAAAAAGGGAAAAGGTTCACTGTTCATCTTTTTCCTTTTTCCTTCCCGTAAGCTTCACTGTTCATCTTCCATGGAAGATGTTCTCAAAAAAAAAAAAAAAGGGGGATGAAGGGGAGGCAAGGCCTCCCTGGACTCGCGTCCGGCGTCCCCGGGAGGCGGACGGCATGGTCCCGCGGCTGTGAAGCCGGGGGCGCGTCCCAAGCCACCCCACGGCCGGCCGCCGGCCGTGGGGGCCTTCTCCCGGCCACCCCACGGCCGCAGGCCGTGGGGGCCTTCTCCCGGCCACCCCACGGCCGGCCGCAGGCCGTGGGGGCCTCTCGGCGTCGGGGGCTTTCTTTCGGCCACCCCACGGCCGGCCGCAGGCCGAGGGGCCTCGCGGCTTCGGGGGCCTTCTCCCGGCTACCCCACAGCCGGCCGCGCAGCGGCCCGGGGAGCCTCGCCGGCCGCTCGCAGTGGCAGGCGTGGGTGGCAGCCATGGGTGGCAGCCGCGGGCTGCCACCATGGGGCAGCCATGGGTAGCAGCCACGGGCTGCTTCCCAAACAAGGGAACAGCGGCGGCCAGGAAGAAGATAGGCCAAAAAAAAAAAAAAAAAAAGGTTTTAGGGTTTTTGCCCTTTGATTGGGCTTGGGCCTACTAAGCCCAACCTGAATGGGTCCATGGTTGCAGGTTGGGCTCTTTTATATAACCAACCCAATTTTATTTAATGGACCATAATGGGTTTTTGGACCTGGGGCTAAGAGTTAGTAACCTATTTAATTATTATTTAAATATTGAATAAGCTGAATCAAGGCCCTCATGCATATTAATTATTGAGGTGTTAAATTTTGGACATCTCTTGCTGCCATATATGTCTTTTGTAATTAACATTTTTGTTTAATCAATCACATATGTTGTTTTTTGATTATTTTTGTAGCATGTTTAATGGTTATGATTTTGTCACATAACTATCATTTTGTGATTGAAATTGTTGGGCATAAAGACTATCCTTATTTTCCTATTTGAGAATATTTTGAAATTGAAGTGGGTAGTAGCCGCCAAAGTGGCACACTCACTAATATTTATCTGATTTTCTCAAAAAAAAAAAGGGTAACATTGCATTTTGCCAGATCATTGAATGCAATATCTTGCCCGAAGGTGTTATTGTGTATAATGATTTGGAAAAGTGACATGAAGTGATTAATGGGATTACATTAGCCTAGAATCATTCTTCTGCCCAAAGGTGATGGTGTTTTTGAAAGCTGATGTGATTTTGTTAATTGGCTTCATGATATGTCTTAAGAGGACCTTATAGCGTGTTGTATTGTTAGCCCAAAGGTGACTTTACAATGATGCACCAAGGCTCTTACCGTAATTAGACTTATATGTTTTTCAAGTTTGATTACGGACTATCTAATTAATAGCCCAAGTTGATTAGATAGATATGTTATCATCCATTGATTGCATGCATCACTTTTGGATGATATTAAATAAAATATGTTGTTTCCGCAGTTTTTGAATGCCTGTTCCCTATCAAGCCAAATGTCTGTCGTTGAAACCTTGACTGGAAATAATTATGTGAGATGGAAACGAGGCATAGAAATAGCACTGAGTTTTCTTGGGTTTAGATTTTGCTTTAGAGGAGCAGCACCGAGCTACGACCTCTCTAATGCACTAGTAATTTCAGCATCTCTTCACTAATCTGCAGATCCTCTCAAGTCATGAGCTAGGCTTCGATTTCAATTTTTGATAGTCAAGTAATGGTTTAAGTTTTATGTAGGCAAACAGATAGATCCCAAGCTCATCTACTAGGTTTTATTGGGGAATTCTGAATGTGTCGATAAGCATTAGGCTTTTCTAGGCAGAAGTTAATGAGGGTTTTCAAGTTAAAAAAAAAAAAATAAATAAATGATGATGGGTTTCTGGAATCAAACAACAGTTGAACTGATATGGAAAACAAATCGCCCGCTGATCACAGATCCATACTTAGCAGCAATGGATGGAGTGATGTGAGCAACAGACCAACTTGCTAATCAAAAATCTGCACTTAGTAGTAGACTGGTCACGGTTAGTAGACAATTAAGAGCTGAGTATTGAGACAGCATGTTTGTAGACAATTAAGAGATTGATTTGAGCATCGGAAAGGGACTATAGGGGCTGCTTTAAGAGCAGACCGAGCTAGTATAATCAAATCTGAGCTAAGTCGGACCAGAAACCCTTATTCAGGCTGGTGGCTACTTCTGATAGTTGAGGCTATATGCATGTAGAACTTGAAGCAGATTTAGGTTGGTTGGGTGCAGAAAAAGAGAAAAGAATAGAAAATATTCTGAAGAAAGAAGACTTGCTCCAGACTCCCTATCTTGGTCAAGCCTTTTACTGAAACAATAAAGCCCCTAAGTTGGTTCAAACTTGAAATTAATTTTTAAGGAATCAAAACATTAGAGAAAGTAATATGTGACCTTTTCATAACCAATACAAAGGTCAACTCATCTCAACATTTTTGTCGAGATTCATCCAACATCTTTAATATGTCCTGAAATCATGGCAGACTCCATGAGGACTACTACAGCTAATTGATATGTCCTAAATATATGGCAGACTCCACAAGTCCTACTACAGTTTATTGGCATGCCCTATCTCCTTTGGCAACCATGACATTCAATATGAACCTGCTAGCATGGTCGTTTTATGGTCCAATTTCATGATATAGTCACCTGTAATAAGGCATGTACTATACCTACTATTAAAGGCAAAATGCAATTTCCCCAATTGCTTGGAACAAAAGATTTGGTCATCGAGCCTCTGTTGTTTTTGATGCAACTGACATATTTTAAGCCATCAATAAACATCCATTTTCTGTGTTGTGGCATAAGCATTTATGCCACATTTCAAAGGAGCGAATGAAAAGATTGATAAAAGCTGACATTCTGCCCTCTCTGAATTTTTCAGATATTTACACTTACGTAGATTGTATTAGGAAAAAGCTGACTAAAACTATAAGGAAGAGATCCACTAGGAGCGATGGTTCTTTTGGATCTTATTCACATCGATATTAGTGGACCGTTACTTTCTACTATATGTGGGAACAAATATTTTATAACCTTCATTGATGATTTCTCGCGTTATGGTTATGTTTACTTAATTAATGATAAATCCCTCGCTCTTGAAAAATTCAAGATATTTAAAACGGAAGTTGAAAAACAATGTGGGAAAAGTATCAAAGTTGTGAGATCTGACCGTGGTGGTGAATACTATGGTAAGTATGACGAGTCTGGTCAGAACATGGGTGATTTTGCAAGATTTTTACAGCAAAGTGGGATAGTCCCTCAATACACAATGCCAGAAACACCTGAGCAAAATGGTGTTTCTGAAAAGCATGATCGGACTCTGAAGGATAAGGTTAGCAGTATGATTAGTAAAACAAATTTGTCAGAATTCTTATGGGGTGAAGCATTGAAATCTGTCGTATACATTCTGAAAAATGTTCCTAGTAAAGATGTTGAGAAAACTTCTTTTGAATTGTAGACATGACGTGAACCCAATTTAGCCCATTTTAGAGTTTGGGGCTGCCCAGTTGAGGTTAAGATTTATAATCCTACTGAAAAGAAATTAGACCCCAAATCTACACCAGAATTTATAGATCAAAGGGCTATAAGTTCTATAGTCCTAATCATGGCACCAAAATTATTGAGTTCATTATGGAGAAATTTCTTTCTTGTACTTGGTACTAGTGGGAGTTCTGTATTAAAGAAAACTTTTACAGAACTGAGTCAAGTTGTGGTTTCAATTTTCGTTGTACAAGAAAGAGTTATTTTTCAGCTGATTGCCACAGTTCATGAAGAACGTGAGCATCAAGAAGAGCCTCACGTTCCTCCTCAAACAGTGGTTGAGTTAGTTTTTTGAACCACAGGTTAGGAGACCACAAAAAAAAAAGAAAGAATGTCTGCCCTGCCTAATGACTATATTTTCTATTTACTAGCGAGTGATTTTAATATTGGGCGTAACATTAATCCCGTCCCTTTTTTTTTAAAGAAGCATTAACAAGACCTGACTCAAATAAATAGCTGAATGCCATAGAAGATGAAATATTTTCTATGAAGAGAAATAGAGTTTGGAAACTTGTTGGGCTTCTACCACATGTTAACACCATAGGTTGCAAATAGGTTTACAAATTCAGGTTAGACTTAAAAGGAAAATTTGGTGTGTAAGTTGAACAAATCTATATATGGGCTCAAGCAAACATTCCGACAATGATATTTGAAATTTGATGAAGTTGTGACTTCTCTTGGTTTTATTGAAAATACAGTGGACCAATGCATTTATCTCAAGATCAGTGGGAGAAAATTCATTTTTCTCGTTTTGTATGTGGATGATATTTTACTTGCTAGTAGTGACTTAGGGTTACTTCATGAGACAAGGAAAATATCATTGCTAATTTTGAAATGAAAGATCTTGGGGAAGCTTCTTTTGTACTGTAAATTGAGATACATCGTGATAGAGATCATGGCTTGTTGGGACTTTCGCAAAAGATATACATACGACGCATCCTAGAGAGGTTCAATATGCAAAACTGTGCACCTGGTGATGTACCTATAGTAAAAGGGGATAAGTTCAGCAAAGCCCAGTGTCCAAGAAATAAACTTGAAAGGGAATCTTTGAAGAACATACTCTATGCAAGAGCTGTAGGGAGCCTGATGTATGCTCAAGTTTGCACTAGAGCAGACATAGCCTATGCAGTGAGTGTCTTTTGTAGATTTTAATCGAATCCAGGACAAGAGCATTAGAAAGCAACTAAGAAAGTTTTGAGATTATTGAAAACGACTGAAGGTTATATGCTTACCTTTCAGCGTACAGATCATCTTGAGGTGGTAGGCTACTCAGATTTTGATTTTGTAGGATGTCAAGATAATCTGAAGTCGACTTCAGGTTATATTTTTATAATGATTGGTGGTGCTATTTTTGGGAAAGGTATTAAGCAAACTCTAGTGGCTTCTTCTAACATGCAGGCTGAATTTGTGGCATGTTATGGAGCTACAGTCCAAGCCATTTGGTTGAGGAATTTTATTTCAGGATGGAAAGTTGTTGATTCCATCTCGAGACCAATTACCATCTATTGTGATAATAGTGTAGCGGTATTCTTTTCAAAGAATAACAAGAGTTCTGGTGGCTCTAAGCATATAGACATCAAGTACTTGGTGGTCAAAGATAAAGTTAAAGAAGGGCAGACAAAAATAGAGCATATAAATACAAAAGCAATGATTGCAGATCCATTAACTAAGGGACTCGCAACGAAAGTCTTTAAGACACATATTGCTAATATGGGCATTGTGGAAACCTTTGATGTTTTTGGTTAGTGGGAGTTATTTATGTAAGAGAACTATATTTTGGCTTGATCCTTTTTACAGGGTATGTAGGCAACCCATATGCTTCGGGTACAGCCTCTTCCAATTATAAAAAAAAATATTTATCTTCCTATTTATAATTCTGTATTTTGTGCACAGAAATTATAATTATGTTTGAGCATGCATTGCACATATGTCTTTTATTATGATATCATTTTGATCTCGAGATATAATGCATAAAGACATGATGTGAGTCTCTTTTGAGACATGTGGCTTCTTTTGAAGCATTTATGAGGACCAATATGAATTAGCACACCTTTGATCACATTTTGGTGCTAAGTTCATACTACATACTACCACATTGGTTGGAGGATGGGGATCCATGTCGATAAGGATGTTAGCATTTGTAGCTGTGGAGTGGTCTTACATCGATTAAATGGTGTAACGACTTCCATGTTCAATGTTGATGTTCTTGTTGGACCGGATCATGTATCCAAGGTGATTATCCTTTGAGCTATATGTGTGGCCACTTTTGTAGTCTAACCCGAGAGTCGTTTTCAAAACAAAGTTTTTAAATTAATATGACAATCCGTGTTCGCCCAAGTGGGAGAATGTTAGAATAATTTCAAAATATGGGCTTACACTGATTGCGTATTTTTGTTTTATAAAATGGGTTAGACGTATGGCTCAGAATGGTACTATGATTAAGCCCAATATGATGTGTGATCATTTTGTTTTATGGGCTTTGGTGCACCTTGGATGTATAGGATTGAGTCCTATTTATTGTGGTACTTTTGGTATGTAGGCCAGGAAACCCAATTAGGGTTTTGGAGCTTTTAATGGGAAGGCTCCTCTTTGTTTCCTATATATAGGCTAGGTCCCCCTCTCCTCTCCATATGGTTGATAGCTTGCCCCATTGACAGCTATCTTTTGTGAGGAGCAAGGAAGGGAAGATCCAGCCGCTATTATTCCAGGTGATTGAGGAACGTATTCAATATGTCTTCCGCAGGTATATCTCTTAAACTTGAATACGGTATTATTTGTGATTCTAAATCTTAGCATGTTATAATTTATTACTAACAATATGGACATAATCTAACATTGGACACACCCAATATTGGACCCAAACTCCTTAATTCAAGATTCCTAATCAATCTGGACTCTTTAATTGACACATGATTAAGAGTCCAAGTTAGTTAAGGCTTTTTTACACGACTCATGTATTCAATGTAATTAAGTGCTGAAACTTTATGAACTCAAGGTAATTTGGTGCTCACCCAATGAGGAGACTCAATCTCCACGTATGTTCCAGGCTTGGGCTCGTGCTCCTGCATCAATGTTGCTTCTACTCTGCCTCACTCGTTTGATATTGGTGACCATACGTGGATTTCCGACAATGGTGCCACACATCGTATGACTGTTGATCTCTCTAATCTTTCTGTTCTATCTAATTATGGGGTGATGTTATGCTAGGAGATGGACAAGGTTTGCCCATTACCCACACCGGTTCTTACTTTCTTTCCTCTTTGCATTGATCTTTGTATTAATAAAATATCTTGTATGTCCCGACCTTTTCAAAAAACTTATTATCTATCTCCCACTTGACTTAGGACAATAACTGCCTCTTTGAATCTTAACCATCTCATTTTCTTGTGAAGGATCAAAAAATTGGCAAAACCTTGCTCCACGAACCTCTTAAAGGTGGCCATACTACCTTTTGAATAAGGACGCCCCTAGCTTGTCTCCGATGGCATTCGTGGTGTTTGCTTCATCAACCAACATTTTGGGGAATCGACATCTTGGGCATGCAAATTTTTCAATGGTCAATACATTAATTTTATCTTTAGCATATATTCTATTTGTTCATTCTCATCATGATTTATGCAATTCATGTTTGTTGAGTAAACATCATTAACTCCCATATTATTCCTCTTCTAATGTTGCTTCTAAACTGCTTGAACTTGTTCATACAGATTTTGGGGTCCATCACAGTTATTTCTCACTTTGGTTCTGAATATTATATTCATTTTCTTGATGAATTTTCTAAATTTTCATGGTATTTTTCTTTGAAAAATCTTCTTGATTCTAAAATTAAATTTCTTCAAACGGATGGTGCATGTGAATATCTTCTAAATTCCAACATGAACTCAAAATGAATGGGATAGGACATCGCATATTGTGTCCACATACCCCTCAATAAAATCGGGCACCGGAGCTTAAGCATGGACAAATAGTTGAGATAGGGGTTTAGCCTTGCTGAATCAAATGCTCCTCTCTCTCCTTATGGGATGTTGCTTTTGAAACTTCTGTTTTTTTTTATCAATCTGACTATTCTTTTCTCTGAGTCTTTGGTTGTTTGTGCTATCCCAATCTCTGTTTGTACAATGCTCACAAGCTTAAATCTTGATCTACACCCAGAATTTTCTTGGCTATCCACCTGGTTATCATGGATATAGATGCTACTCTCCATCTATTGGCCGTACCTACATATCCTGGAATATTATTTTTGATGGAAAAACACTTTCCATATCAGCCAGCTAGTGGGCAATCCAATTCTGGGTCAATTGATGGCTTGTCTTCCCCAATCATTACAGACTTATTGGTCTTGTTTCATTTACCCAATCCAACTATATCCAATTTTCCATCTTTTTTACCACCTCAATCCCCATCCACTCCCATCTCTGATCGGTTGTCTCCATCCCCCTCAACCCCGTTCCAAGATGCTAGAAATCATATTTCTAATGGCAATTTCTGCAGTTCCTTTTTCATTCTGGAAAACCATGCAGCTGGTCCTTCTGGTTAGTTGCCTGGCCCATCTATTACTGCTATTGACATAGTTGTTGTATTATGTTTGTCATCTCTGATGCTCTCAATATAGGCTTAAACAATTTCCACAGGCTTGGTTGCAGTACCTTAGTTCTTATCTTCATGATTTTGGCGACTTATTTGGATCTCATGCTGATATGTCTCTCTTTATCAAGTGCACAGACACCTATGTTCTTTTTCTCCTTGTATATGTTGATGATATTATTCTCACAGATAGTCCTAATACCCTGCTTGATGATCTGCTCCCTTCTCTCACTCATGAGTTTGATATGAAAGATCTCGGGCGACTCCATTTATATTCCAACTCTATGCTAGAACAACCAATGGTATGCTGCTTCTTTGAGCTCTATGAAATAAGATTAGAGCCAAGAAATATAGTATAGCCACTCAGAGATTGTCGATCATTAGGGTCTCCAGCCTAATCCGCATCTGAATAGGCATGTAAGGCATCCTTAGATAATTTATTGAGTTTAAGCCAATATAGTGAAAAGAGTATCTCTTTTGTTTGAAATCTTTAACTACTAATCTTGCTTTATATTTATCAATACTTCCATCTATTTTTAATTTTTTCTTCAACATCTATTACTTCCTAAGGTTTGACTATTTGGTGGTAAGTTTGTTAAAGTCCAAGTATTTTTATCTTTAGTGGATTTAATCTCATTATCCATCACCTATTTCCATGCATTAAAATTGGGAAGTGACATAGTTTCTTTATAATTTTCTGAATTTTCCATGTTAAAGGTAAACATATCAGGTCCCAAATCATTTTGAATTTTTTTCTTTCTACTTCTTCTAAGTTCTGGTTCTTCTAAAATTTCACTGTCCATTCTTAGTTCGCTAGAGTCATTCAAGTTTTCCTCTCTTACTCCATCTTGTGAAAAATTATCACCTACATTTTCTTGTATATCCCTATTTAATTCTTTCTCAATATCAAATGCCTTAGCATATTTAATTGTTAAATATTCAAAATGCTGTCATAGTTTCAATCACAGTAATGGTCTTAAGATATAAAAATCTATAAAATTTGTTATTTTTAGAAAAACAAATAAATATAAATTTTAATCCCTTAGAACCAATTTTATTTCTCTTTTGTTAAGGATCTAAAGCATATGCAAGACTTCTCCGTACTCTAAAGTAATTTAACTTGGGTTTTCTATTCTTCCATAATTCATATAATATTTTATCAAAACCTTTATGTAATATTTTCTTACAAAAATATGATTAGCAGGCAATAGTGCTTCACCAATAAATTAGATGGTAAATTAGAGTTAATTAACATAGTACTAACTATTTCTAATAATGTTCTAATTTTTCTTTTTTCTACAACATGATGTTGAAGTGTTCGAGGAGCACTAGTTTGATAATTATTCTATTCTCTTCACAAAATTTTACAAATTCAATAGGCAAGTATTCTCCTCCTCTATCACTTCTAAATATTTTAATAGTTGTTCCTAAGTGACTTTCCACCGTAACCTTATAATCTTAAACTTTTCTAGAACTTCATCTTTAGTTCTTAACAAATATATATATATATATATATATATATATATATATATATATATATATATATATATATATATATATATATATATATGTGAGTGCGCGCGCGCGCAGTATGCAGTAACTCTAAAATACTAGAATATCTCATTATAGATCTAAATGATTTCCAATTTAATTTGGCTTCTACAGAACATGCACATTTAAAAAGAGAAGTAATAGCACTAGTTTTACATATCAATTCTAGTGATGTCATTTTAATTAATGCTTTCTTATTAGCATGGCCTAATCTATAACGCCAAATATAATACAAATCATATATATAAGAAGAACTGATGCCATTATTGTTGATACCACGCAAGAGATGCATCTTATCCTTAGCATATCCTTTTCCGATAAATTATCTATTTTTAGATAGGATTATTTTATTAGATTCAAAAATGGCATGAAAACCATGATGGCTCAACAAGAATACAAAAATAAAGTTATTTCAAATTTCAGGAACATGATGCACATTTTTAAGAGTGAGAGTCCTTCTGGATGAAAGCTGGTGAACCACTATTCCATTGCCAACATCTTATTATCTCTCTTAAAAAATTAATCTTTTTTCGATCGCGCCATTTTCTTACCCTTGTAAGTCATTTTAAAACTATTAGGATAAGATGTATCTGCTAAATTTGCATTAGTGGTGCCAAAATTGGAATGATTGATCTGATTTTGTGTTTTCTCCAATTTATATCGAACATGTGCCCTTTCTCTATTTGAATATGTTAAAGTAATTATTCCATAATTTATAGATGATGCTCATTCTTCAACATTTTTTGGTGATCTTTCCAAGATGGAGGTAATTTACCAATAATGGTGGAAATTTGAAAAGTCTTAGTCATGGATTCTCCAATTGTGATAATGTCTTGCGTCATATGAATCATTTATTCAACTTGCTCCATAATAAGCTTCTCATCCACCATCTTGAACTCAATATACTTATTGATCAAATATGATCTATTTCCTATCTATTCAGTCAAGTATCTTGTCTGAAGTGCATTCCACGATTCTAACATGGTCCGATGATGCCTATAAATGTCAAAAAAATGGTTGTTGGATATAGCACCCAAAATCATGCCTCTACAAACGTAGTTATCCTCCAACCATTTGAGTTGCTCTAGTATGTAAGAACTATCTTCCAAGTAACTTCTGGAGATGGTGTTTCAGGTATATATACCACCTTTTGCATGGTAAGGAAGACATAGAATTTGAGAAGCAATCTTTTGAAATCCATCAAATCGATCCAGAACTTCAACTTCATTTGTAGGACCTTTGATCATCATAGGGTTAGCTATTGAACTGAAAGATAATTATCTTTAAAACTGTTGAGAGACTTTACATCCCAAATTCAAAGAAAATCTGCACAAATTGAAATAAATAATTGGGCTAGACGTACCATTTAAGATACTTTCATAAAATAATTATTTTCCTACTTTGCAAGTGGTTTTATGGAAGTTATTGTCCCTAGGATACAAAACTTATACTTCTTATGCTTTAGATTGCACCCTAAAAGTATAAAACACCAATATCCATATACTTGCTAATTTGTAAGAGAGAGTTAGCAGTTGTAAGAAAGAAAGAGTATGGCTGGAAGAAAGAAGAGAAGGAAAAGTTATCCAACTCTTCCAGATTACAGGAGTGAAAAGAAGTGCCTCATCATGAAATTAAAAATGTAGCAGTCAAAAATTTGAACTTCTCTCAATGGATAAGAAAGTAAATGAAGCCTCTTTTGGTCAAGAAACCAACGATCAAAACAAATAACAACCTCCAATGGATAAGAGGAGTGGAATTATTTTGAAAATTAAACTCTGGTGTTATTTTGAAAATAGAAAACTCTGCCAGAACTTACCGAAGGGCTGCCCACAACAACTATCCATAGCCTATCTGCATATTTCATTTGTATTTATTTATATGAGAATTTTTATAAAAATCATGATAATTTGTCATGAACCCAAAAATGCTGTTTAGGGTTGCATTAAATTTTCTTGGGAGGAAAAGTTGAACATTGGGCCTTGATTGGATTATGATGTGCATTTGGAAATGTCTGATACATTCCCCTATTATTCGCATTATATATGTGTAGTTAATTTAATATTACTCATGCTTTGCCCTATATAACTAAGTAATGTTTCTTGATATGCCTGGAAAATATTATTCTAGAGGTGCTAAGATGCTGGTTTCCTGTTTCTATGATCTTATGATTGATTGGTGTATTGTGACCTTTTTGTCATATGATCAATAGCATAGGAACTAGTGATACCTTGTCCGAAAACTGTGGTTTTGATATTTTTCTTTCCTCCTTTTTTCTTTGGGAAATAAGTAAAACAACATGGTTACAACTTGGCAGTTTATCAAGCCACAGGAAGAATTTTTCCTTCCAGGAGAAGTGATATTGGAACAGGGAAAGGCAGTAGATCAACTATATTTTGTCTGCCACGGTAAGCTGGTATATTAATGGCCAATCATCATGTCTTTTGTCTCCAATTTTCAATGTGAAACATAGTTCAACTACCAGTTCAAGTCTCTCCTGTGAAACAACCATAACCTCTCTCCTGTGAAACCCCTGAGGATAGAGGTTCCAACCACCAGTTCAAGTCTGGTTGGCACAATAAAGGAAGAAATTAACTTCCCATATTGTAGTATGTCATCTCAGACGAGAGATGGATAAGATATTCTTGCATTATTAAATGGCAATAGATTAGTTCCCATTGGCTCTGATATTATTTTTCCTTGCAGTTTCGATTTATTTGATTTATCTCTTAACTTCATCTCATGGTTATTAGCAAACTACATACTTTCATTTATTAATGTTTCTATTTTCGCTCGATGACGATAAAAATTTGTATGACTTGTCACTTATACCGTGTACATTCCTGTATACATGCATTATTTCCAGCAGCTACATTCAGGTATATAGTAAATATGACTTTGTTTCTGTTTGTCTGTTTATAGTTTTCATTTCTTTTTCCAAAATTGACACCACAAACCTCCCAACAAGATCTTGAGCTGGTGAGGGAAAAGATACTGCGAGTCTCTATCTTGGTTAGAACTTGTATGTTCACTTTCGGGTTTATTAAGTATTTGTGTAAAGTTCCAATATCTACCAAACCAGGATATCTATGAATTTAAGTTCATTTGTAATGAAGCCAACTCAGATATCATATATAATATGCAGCCAATGGATCTATTACTTCTGGTGATGATAGCTTCTTTGTGCAGGAAGGAGTAGGAATTGGTGAAGATGGATCAAAGAGACTAAACGTGATGCTTAGAACATATATTTAAGGTGAGAATTAATATGTAAAGCCCCACAAATTCAAAAGAAAATACTGTTCATTACAGAAACTGTTCATTACAAAATGAACAGATAGCGGAGAGAGGATGAGAGAAGTGGGAGAGGAAGCAGGCCCGGTGGAGAGGGTACGGGGTTAAGGAGCAAAAGGAGAGAGTCATCCAATAAATGTGGATGAGCAACCCGTTAAAGCAGCAAAAACAACAACAAAACCAAAAAAAAAAAGAGGGTGGCCTGAGAAAGACCACCAAAAACACTCAAAGGATAATGTTTTCCAAACATGTACAAATCTTTCGTCTTCTGATAAGAATGGCAATGATAGATTTTGTAGATATAGTTAACAGTGACATACCTACGTGGTAGAACAATGAAGCCAGCTATGATGATCCCAGCCCTATGATCTTGATGTGCTTAGGATTCTTGATGTAGTAATGATATCTGAAGGCCAGAAATTGAATCTAGTAGTTTATCAAGAAACGAGTACACATAATAAGAAACATACTTGGAGTGCATCTAGTTGCATATCAAGAAATGAGTACGTATAATAATCAGCACACTTAAATTGCACAAAAGCATGTCAAGATAATTAGTTGTAAAATAATAGATATCATTTGTTTCATGGCTTTTCCCACTTATTTTCAGAGCTGCATGTGACTAGTAGACTTTAAATGTGGTAATGATATGAAGTGTTCAACATTATATACACTCCCACAATACTGTAAAGGCCTTTGTAAATTGAAATCAGAACTGCAACCCGTCAAGGCAAGGCATGGTACTTTGGCCAGGGAACAGTCCCGTTGATGCAGTTCTATAAATTGGTCTTGGGAGGGGACTGCTTTGGATCTTTAGAGTCTCTGAAACCTTGAGCTTGGTCCTTTTTTCTCTCGATAAAAGAACCTTGAGCTTGGTCTAGTCCAAAGAAAACGCTCCATCACAATACCTTCAGGGAGCATTGCCAAAAGTTATCAGAATGCAAATAATGAACAAATTTAAACAATGAACTAGCATTGAATGGATTCATTCCAACCTCTGAAAAGTATCTAAGTTCCTATCCAGCACTAAGAATGAGCCACAAAATTTTCCTTAGCTTGTGACAAATGATGAATCAGGGTGTCAAATCTCAAAACGACATAGTTTATAAGTATATTGAAGAGCTGGCATCTTCCATTGCACAAAGATGAATCTAGTTATTATTCTAGCAACATAATGACTAAAATATTAGATTTTATATCTAGCAATTCAAACAGGCAGGAAAAGCCAACAGCTTACACCTAATCTCATGGTGGTATGATCTCCTCCATCATAAATGAGGTAGTTGCAAGATTCTGGGGTGCAAGACCAATTGAAAAAGCTAGCGCACAAATGATGTTGCAAAAGTTAGGAGGCCACAAATAAATACCTTTCGTATAGCATAATCATATCTGGGATTAGTGGCGACATTTCAAGAAACAGTTTAAAATCAAGTGTAGAGTGATATTTAATCTATGCAAACCGACTCCTGATCTATTATTTATTAATCACAAGAGAAAACAAATGGGAAAAAGAATTCCTGAAGCACAGCTACAAAACATATACCTGTTGCTGAACTTCTCAACAGCATCGGATGCATAAAGAAGTGTTTCATTGGCCTTCTCCAGAGCCATATAAAGTTCTCTTCCTCTTGTAACCTTGGCAATTATCCAAGCATTATTTCTGGCTCTAATACACACTTCAAAATCTTTTCTATAGTCGGGGTTATCCCTTTTTGCTCTCGACTTCTCCAAGTCAACCTCTTCTCTTAGCTTATTAAGTGCGAGTAATGAGTCCTGCAAAGCAAGATGCCCAGAAGAACCCTGTTAAAGCACATATTTTGAACTTGTATATAGTGCAGGTTGGTTATTGCAATCATGAGCTCAATTTGCAGGATAAGAATTCAATGCCGTTTTAGTTCTTCAATATAGTACTAAATTTGCACCACTATAAGATATCTTGTTTTCCTTTGATTCCAAAGCTGCAACATATCTAAAATGGTTAGAAACAAGAAATACCAATAGAACTGAAATATTTCCTACATACTTGGATTTGCTGGCATCAACAAATAAAAAAAAATGCATTACAATGGTATCCTACTCCTCAAACGAGGGTATCTCTAGATGAATTTGTAGAATCATCGATGCTCTTCAAAAAACAAGAACCTTTTATAGCTTAATGAAGATTACAGCATTAAATACCATTGCCACAAGATTGGAGGTGGATCACAGAACTAAAAAAAAGAATTTGATTTCAAACATAGCTTGCAAACTCAGTTCTGAACCCTGTAGCAGTACCCAATTGACACACCCAGGACTAAGTGCATGTAGGTACACAGTACGGAGTCTTGATACCTTATTGGTACTGAAAGGTATGCTCGGTACTGTGCGGAATAGTTCAGTAATGCAAACAATGATTTCAAGAGAAAAGTTCTATACTTTCTAATGAATCTTATTTCAGAAATAATTTATGTGCATGCATTTAATACGGCCATATTGCTTTGTCTAAAACTCTTAAACCAACCTCAGTTTCAGACTATCTATGGGTGGATGCCAAATCATTCTGGTTTTGTTTCAAGTCTCATTTAACCGAAACTTGCAACCATGATTCTAGGTGGGACGAACGGCTAACAGAAGTGTTTTTTGGCAAATAAGAATAGATTACTTCAATTTGTAAATATGCATAAATAGAGACGTTATGTACAATATGAAAAAAATATTAGGATTGAATGCAAAATAATAAAAAAAACTCTAACATTGTAAAGGACTACAACCATGCCCTTTGCTACAAAATCTTTTTATCATATATACACGGGCTCAACCTCAGGCCTAAAACTCTTCCATGCACAGCTGGTATAACATGCCATAATCTGTAGATTCATGAGAGAAATTGACAGGATAAAGAACCAAGGATCTGATACATCTATTTTTTTTCTTCACTAAACTATTTTAAAATAACGACGGCCCATAAAAAATTTCCCTCCTACATTGCTGGTGTCACGGCTGGTAAAACATGAGATATAAGTAAATTGGTGTCACCACACTCATATTTAGTTTTTCTCAAGAACAGATCTAGTTATTTCTCGATTCTCCACTAGATGACATAGCTCTAAACCACAAAAGTAAATAAGGAAACCAAGATTTGCCTTTCGATATCGGACCCCATACTGAAACCATCCTATACCGTACGGTACGAGATAGCGAGGCATACCGAATGTCAGTACATTACGAGACTGCATACCAGTTTAGTACCGATACGGTATGGTACACTCGGTACGGTACAGTACCAACCGGTACAGCAAACCTTGAGGGAAACATTGGGTTAAAAATCTCCTTCTGACTACTTACATGGCTTATTTGGGGAGGGTAACGTTCAATCCTTAAAGATATCTTCTATCTAAGTGAATAGTAATCTTCCATTTAAAACATTCTTATATAATGTCAACCAAATTCTTTTGTCAGCAATGAAGAGCATGACGATATGATACTTAGTGCGCTCCCATGTTAACTAGCATGATGATATAATACTTACTGTGTTTCCATGTTAACAACCTAGTGCCATCCATGATGATATAATACTAACGCTACCCTGTAAAAACTTGGATTAACTGTCTGAGATACAAGGTTTTACCATCCAATATTTTCTTAAAAGTTCAAAAACTATTTCAAACTATGAGTTCTTCCTTCTAAGCAATCATGCAGGAGAAATGGTTAGTATTGCAGTATCATATTTATCTTCCCAAAAGTTGAGTCTGAAATTCTCATCATAAAGGATATTCAAATCCAAATAATCTTTCGATTTAAGATATTTCCACAGCACTAAAGACATAGAATTTCAGTTCTTGCCCATGGTATGTCATTCTAATAGTTCCACAAACCTAAAATCAAGGTCCGCCGTACCGGTACCGGTCGGCGTACCGGTGGCGGCCCGGACCGGTCCGAACCGGGCCCATACCGGTTCCGTACCGGATCTCCAACAATAAACTACCGGTACTGGATTCTACGCTGATCTGATAATGGTTCCAAGCCGGACCGGTATGGCAGATCATGCCTAAAATGCACTTTGGTCATTGACTATATCCTCTTTTATGATAAACCAATTGTTGAGAGTTGTATCTAAGACTAGAACTGAGCTCTGTTCGAGTTCAGAATCTGGTTGAGGCCTTCTCCTCAAATGTTTAGGTAATTAAGTACCATCTACAAAATGCATATGGTAAACACGAAATGACCTCCACAAGGACAAAAACTATTTTTAAGGCCTGCACAATCAACGAGTAACCTAAGGACCTTGGGACCAAACAGAAATAAGGATAAAACAAGATAGTTGCTGATAAGCACCCATAATGTAGAAGAAAGATCATCCTAGAGCATATAGCAGGATAAAGCAGACTCTTAGGTCCTGTTTGGAAAATTCCAGCAGGGTAGGCTGGGATTAGAGGGTCATGAAGGGAGTGAGGGAGAAGGAGAGGAAGGAAGTGGGGAGTCCCATGGCCAGCTCCTGGTGGGATAAGGAAAAAGACCTTGTAGGATATGATAAAGAACTCGAGAGGTCTTTTTTCTTGATTGGGTGCCGTGAACCATGCTCTCACTCTTCCACTATCCTGCTTCCGTTCTCCGTACCCTCCATGATGCAATCCAAGCCTATCCCACCAGGACTTTCCAAGCAGACCCTTAATATGATGATAGAACATGGAAGAAGCATAAGTCTCAGCAATTTTGAATGGAAACTATAGACAAAGCAGATCATTCAACAAAGAATAGATAATAGGGATTTGAGAAAGTCAAAAATGTACAGGCATGGTAACCAATTAATAATTCTGCATAATTTTAAACTCCCGAAAGTGAATGGTAGGAAGTGATGGATCTATTTAATGAGACAGATCAGCTAATATAACAGTTATATATAGAGCACAGGTGCATGACAACATGTTACAGCACAAACCTTTGTAAGAGTCGTGACTTTTCCTGGTGGGGAAGCCCTTGATATACCCATATCACGGTCTACAAGTAAGTAGCGATACCCACTGACATGATAAGCATTTTCACCACCCCATCCTCTGGATAGTTTCTCCTCAACATTTACAATCTTCTGTGATGCCTGTGAGAAAAAAAAAGGTAAAAGAAAATAAATCAGCATGGTTTCAGCATTAGAAATTGTTAAGTACTAGATATCAGAAATGAAAGAAGACCAGGACAGAAAGGTAACCCTGGGGCAAAAATATGGAAGAGTGACGCCATCAGGACCTTCTCTTACATAAACCATTTTAAAAGGTCAAGCATCTAATTAAATGTTAATAGCCAACATAATCTCAAATTATTTATGCTAGACTTGAAAAATTACTGATGCATCAAAATTCAACCTTCTTAAGAAAAAGATGCAGCTTCAACTAATGCTAGGCGACTGTACTAATATCAGGATCATTGTTTCCAGAATAATTTTTGAGGCGGCATGATCACCAACAAGTGTACAAGCATATCATACATAACTGCAAAAGAAAAGGCTGAGAGATGCCTGTTCATGTTCTATAGGTTGTGAGTGCATTGAGACCAGGATGGCACACATTCTGCTTTATGCCATGAAAACCAAGAAATAACTAGACTCACTAATATAAGTTGCACCTGAGGATCATGACGAATCACAACTGTATTTTTTAGGCTCTAAACAACCACATCTTTCCATATTATGCAGGATATACAAGCACATAAAGGATCATCTAGAGATGTAAAAATATATAAAACCACTGAACTATGGTTCAGATGGTATCACCATTCTCATTTAGGCAACAGGCAGGGGTTCGATTCTGCAGGGTGTTGACCCTCGCTTTGATCCCCAATTATAAAAAGCCTTAGTCCTGCGAGTAATGGCATGGTCTGCACAGGGGGCTGGGCTTTGGCATAGATGGAGTGGGATGTCATAGGGTGGAGGCGGGGAATAGCCCTCCCATCTCAAAAAGAAGAAGAAGAAGGAGAAGAAAAAGAAGAAGAAGCAAGACATAAAGGTATAGGGTAGACTGATATAAAATAATATACAGCAGAAATCTAAATTTATAACTATAAGTACTTCCAATATCCTCTTTACTCTTCCTATTCATAAAATGCCAACTTTATATATCAGCAAAGCATGATTGACTCATTAACACCATATATAATTTAATACCATAAATGCATGTTCACTGGCAAATATCACTGAAATTACTAGAATGCTAACTAGGAGCCATGATCCATGAGAGGGAAAAAAATAGCAAAAACGCAAAATACCATATTGGGGGCGGACCGGCACGGTTTCACCCCTTTGTTCCAAATACCGGCTGGAAGAACGAGAGAGGAAAAGAAATAGAAATGGGTGAAGGAGGGAGAGGGAGAGGAAGGAAGGAAAAGATAGGAAGAGGGAGGAGGATGGCCAAAGGATGCCAGCGGAGGGCCAGAAAGGGGCACGGAGGGGCAGAGCAAAGGCTCTGCCCTCTGATTCCCCTATTTCACTTAATTTCTTCAAAATAAAAAAAAGAGGCCCCCTCCGGGACCCCTATGTCCAACGAAATAGGGGAACTGGAGAATAGAGCCCTTCCTCCTCCCCTCCGTGCCCCTCCCCAGCCATCCACCTCCCACCCTCTCTCTTCCCCCCTCCCCACCCTCCCCCCCCTCCCCACCCTCCCTCATTTCCTCTCTCCCATTCTCCCTCTCCCTCGCCCTCTCTGTTGTGTTGGTACAAGCCCAGTATGGAATGGCAAGGGGCGTACAGAACTGTGCTACCGGAAAACCGGTACATGCCTTAGTAGTGGCCCTTGGCAAAGACTATGCAAGAAAATAAAATTTCATATTTTTACAACCAAGTCATCAGTTGTCCCAAACTCAATTGTTATATACCATAGCATATCAACTAATACATAAATCACAAAATCAACTGTTTGGAATTATTAACATCCTCCCACAATGCCTTTTTGTTGTATTCTATGCAAGTGCACCAAACTGGATGATTCTTCAAATAAATCCTTAGTACATTAGTTGTAGTTTTCTGATGTCTTTCATTCTTATTAGGACCCCTGACATGCTTATGGACTCCCTTTTCAGCAGTCTTGTCTCTAGATCACGTATCACCTGCCCAAACCATATCAAACACTTAACTTTGTGCCTCTACTCTTCAAATGTAGCATTGTGCAACATATTGTCACAAGTTCACCTCAGCATCTTCAACTCTACCGAAGCTCATCTAACTCTGATTGGCCATCTCACTGTCCAATATTCTCGTTTATACCATAACGCTTAGCTTGACTGTTATGTGAAGTTTTTCTCAAGTTTTAATGGAATCTCAAGATCATGCAACAATCTGAAGGTGCATTTACACTCCAACCATCTTTTCTGTCCTATCAGAGATGCCCTGATATTTTTACTCGATTTGTTAAAACAAATATAAAATTTTATAGCATTTTTTTTGAAATTCCTTTTCCTTAATTCTAATCAAGTCTGTAGTTCCATCCATATTCCCAATAAGGTTAGAAAATTTGAAATGAATGAGCATATGTTAGCTTAACACCAAGTTATGTACTTCTGTTAGCTATAAACTCCTCTCATAGTTCCAGTTTCATGTTGAAGCCTTCCGTATCTCATAGTCTACTCTATAGATAACTCACATCAATGGGCTTATCTAGGATAGCAACATCTAACACCTGAAACAATTAGAGAAAGGGGTCAAGCATAGGGATGGTAAGATGAAAATGACGTTCATTCACTACTTCAAAAATATAGAACAAATCTTTAATGACAAAAATTAAAATTAGGAGTATAATACATATCATGAAAGAGCAACGCATCACATACATGTGCTTGTCAATAAATACATCCTACGTGCCTTGTGCATTGCTTAAAGTAGTAAACTATGATTGGCTACACCTAAATCTTGGGTTGATTCTTGGCAAACATGGAACTCTGAGCACTGCAAGGATGGTATAACTGGAAGCCTCCCTTTTGCACACCTACCAGAGCAATCCTCGCAGCAGAGTGCAAATTTCATGGCAAGGGGAATGAAGTTGAGGCATAGTCCAAATTAAATGCCTAGAGGTACCCTACCATCATAGATTATGGAGACAAATCAAATACGATAAGAAATGGAGGGATGAACTAACTTGAACATGCTCCATAAAAAAGGAACAAGCACACCAAATAAGCAATGATGAGAAAGCTTAAGTGTAAATCTCACAAGGGATAAGATGAAGATTAAGCATTTTAGAGTAGGTATAGGAATTGTAAGTTCCAATATCTAAGACCCATACTTTAGGATCTAGAAGTGAAGAGGAAAACATGAGATAACATGGATGGTAGCCGTGCAAAAGGAGCCAAAGAAATTTTTCATAACTGTTAAATAACCACTAGATTCCAAAAGCTTAAGTTGACTGGGAACAAGTCAACCATGCAAGGAAAGCCGTACCGGTCCGTACCGGCCGGTACGGGCCGGTACGAACCGGTCCGGTGCTTGACCGGTACCGGAGAGCGATGAAAACCGGTATATCCGGTTTTCATCTGTGTACCGGCCGGTACGGACCCCGTACCGGCCGGTACGGGACTCGTACCGGTGCGAACCGGCTCCGGTTCGGGTGGTTTTTTTTTTTTTTTACGAAACCACAGCTTCGCGCTGTGGTTTCAAAAACCACGCGCGCGCGTGGTTTCAAAAACCACGCGCCGCGCGTGGTTTTAGGGAGAAGTGGCCCACGGGGCCACTTCTTTCAATTTTTTTTTTTTTTTTCGGGGAACCACAGCGAGGCGCTGTGGTTCCCAAAACCACCGCGGCGCGTGGTTTCAAAAACCACGCGCCGCGCGTGGTTTTGTGAAGGAAGTGGCCAACCGGCCACTTCTTTCAATGAAAAAAAAAAATAAAAAATTGCTGTGGCCGACAGGCCACAGCTTTCTCCCTTTTTTTAATAGGAAAAGGAGTGGCCGGAGGCCACTCCTTCCCATTAAAAACCAAGAAGCGGCCCACCGGCCACTTCTTTCCGTACGAATTTAACATTACTAAGCTGGAATTTTCTGTTAATCTGGGATTAACTTAAGCCTCTCGTTCGGTTATAAAAACCGAACGAGGCTCACTTCTTTCCCAAACAATTTGAGGTTGAGACTTGAGAGGTTCTAGTTAAGGTGCGGAGACGGAAAGATTTGAGAGATAGCGAGGAGGAGGTCCTGCCCAAAAAATCCAGCGGAGACTATTTAAGGTGCGGTTTTTTTATCCTATATTATTTCATTAATTTTGTTAATAATTTATTTAAAAAAAATAGTTTATAAATTACTTAAATAATAAGATAATGCAAAAATTTACTTTATTAGCTTAATTTTTTGATAAGTTGTCCTTTTATGATAGAAATGGGTTCTATTTAAGGTGCGGAGACGGAAAGATTTGAGAGATAGCGAGGAGGAGGTCCTGCCCAAAAAATCCAGCGGAGACTATTTAAGGTGCGGTTTTTTTATCCTATATTATTTCATTAATTTTGTTAATAATTTATTTAAAAAAAATAGTTTATAAATTACTTAAATAATAAGATAATGCAAAAATTTACTTTATTAGCTTAATTTTTTGATAAGTTGTCCTTTTATGATAGAAATGGAGCCATCAAGAAAAACGAACCCTGCAAAGCGTGATATTGGCTGGTCTTATGGGCGAAGACTTGGAAGTGAGGGGCAACGACACCAGTTTCAATGCAAGTTTTGCGACAAGGTTTTCAAGGGAGGAGGGGTAACCAGGTTGAAGCAACACTTAGCCGGAAATTCCGGTGAGGTTGCTACGTGCCGAAATTGTCCTAACGAGATTCGTGTGCTGATGAGGCAGAATCTTGCTGAGGCCAAAGAAGCGAAGGAGGTGGCTTCCAAGAAGAGGGCGGAGGTCGATCGCCAAGCGGCAGAGCCACCTTCCTATCACTCTAGGGAGCCAGAGGAGGTCGAGGATCTAGATGAGGAGGAGGCAGATATTCAGGCGGCCATGCATGCAAGCCTGGATGATCAGTGGCAGGAGGAGGAGGTGGCCAGGCATAGAGCTCGATTTGGGCCCTCTGCATACGAGTCGGGCGGCGGTTCTCGAAGCACTAGACAAGATCCAGAGTTCTTGAGGACAACTTCAGTAAGGGAGGGCGTCGGCAAAGAACGTGGCCGGATTGCATCTATGCTGGGTGGTTTTGGTAGCCGAAAGAAGTCATCTAGAGGAGTTGCAGAAGGAGCGACAATTCATGATGTAGATCCGCATGCTCTCCCCAGTAGAGATTCAAGGCAGCAGAGGGTAGACACAATGTGGATGAAGGATAAGAAGAAAACTATGTGGCGAGCTATTGGATCCTGGTTTCACTTCAGCCACATCCCAGCGAATGTGGCAGACAATACATACTACAGGTCTGCCATTGCCGCCATACAAGCTGCCGGTCCCGGTGTAGCTCCTCCAGGCCCGAAGGATATATACGGTGAGCTTCTTGACAACAATAAGGAGGAGCTGGAGAATTGGATTGACTCCTACAAGAGCAAGTGGCCCATATATGGACTAACCATCATGTGCGATGGTTGGACCGGTCCGACCAGGCGGAGCATCATCAACTTCCTGACATACTGTGATGCTAAGACCTTCTTCCACAAGTCGATTGATGCTTCGGCTTCTGTGCACAACACCTCGTACATGCTGAAACTTATGGAGGATGTGATTGATCTGGTAGGAGAGGAGAATGTCGTGCAGGTCGTCACTGATAATGGGCCGCAATATAAGGCTGCCGGGCAAGTCTTGATGGAGCGGCGGCCACATATTTTCTGGACCCCATGTGCTGCACATTGTATCGATCTTATGTTGATGGACATTGGAAAGATCCGTAGGGTGCAACAAACGGTGGAGACAGCCCAACGCATTACGAGGTATATTTATAACCATAACTGGGTTCTTTCATTGATGAGAAAGTATGCAGGGGGAGAGATTCTGAGACCAGGAGTCACACGGTTTGCTACCAACTTCATCGCACTTGATAGCATACTCGAGAAGAGAGGAGCCTTACGTCAGATGTTTGCCAGTCCGGAGTGGTATGATAGTAGATATTCTTATGCCGGCTCTGAAGGGAGCAAGATAGAAGACTTGGTGACGAGACAATCATTCTGGCAGCGGGCTACTACAATAGTCAAGGCTATCAAACCATTATATGAAGTGCTGCGGGCCGTAGATAGCGAGATCTACCCCCAGATGGGATTTTTGTATCACATGATGGTCAAGGCAAAGGATCAGATTATGGAGGCAGATCCAGCACATGGCCGGTCATACATCAACATCATTGAGCAACGGTGGGGAGCGCAAATGGGTACGGAATTACATCTAGCAGGTAAACTAAGATATAATTATAGTGACAATTATAGTGATGGATATAATTATATAATTATGCTAAGATAGTCTCGTATATGTGCAGCATACTACCTAAACCCCCGGTTTCAGTACAGCATAGATGGAATTGGTATGGATGAAACACTTCTGGATGCTTTGCGTAATGTGATTTACAAGATGGAGGCAGATCCAGAAAAAGCGGCCCTATGTCTTGAAGAGGTAATTATGATTTAGTAATTACTAGCATGTGTAAGTATATCAGCATCTTCAATTATTAACATGGTTTTCTTATGCTTATTTTTCACAGAGCAAATTATTTAGAGAGGGCAGCTACAGTTTTGGCCAACGAGCGGCTGTCGTCAGCAAACACAATATGAATCCAGGTACGTGACACATCAGCAAAACATTCACCTGGTGTTACTTAGTTACTATTATGGAACTATCATATATGTAATCTTCATAAATATTTTTGCAGCTGAATGGTGGGTGCATTTTGGCGGATCCGCGAGAAATCTAAAGCGGATAGCTATCCGGATCCTCTCCCAAACAGTCTCCTCTAGTGGATGTGAGCGCAATTGGTCCACCTTCGCCCTTATCCACAGCAAACAAAGAAACCGTTTGACGCAAAAGCGCCTCAACGACCTTGTTTATGTGCATTACAATTTGCGGTTGAGGCTAAAGTGCATCCAGGAGGAAGTGGAGCTCAAGTATACAGATCCGATTTACGGGTCCTTCACCGCTGATGACGATGATCCACTACTCGGCTGGCTTGTAGGCCAGCAGCAGGAGCCCGAGCTTGACGAGCCAGGATCGCCTCCACGACCAGCTACCTTCATAGCCACCGAAGCTGGGGTCGATCCAGAGCAATGGGCTGAGCGCAATATTCCACGCACTCCCAGAGCTGATCAGCCGCAGGCACAGGGGAGCCAGACAGAGAGGGCCAGGAAAGGAAAACAAAGAATCCCAATGGAGAGTGTCGAGGAAGAGACTTGGACTAGTAGCGATGAAGGTTCTGGTGGTGATGGATCTTCTAGCCATGGAGGGAGCGGAGGACAGTATGGTACTCATGAGACACAGCCGGAGGGTGGTCTTTATTTCACCGGTGAGTCCCAATTTATGGGTGCTACACAGGATACGGACCACGGTCGACCACCTGATAGAGATCGTGAGGATATTATTGGATATAGAAGACGGGCTCCTCGAGGTCGTTCAGGAAGACAGGATACGACTGCAGATCCGAGGACATACGGATACGGATTCTATATCCACAGCCTCAGCCTGACGAATACGGATATGGTGCATTGGATTTTGCTTCCGCCATATTTGGATGGGCCCCTACACAATCAGAGGACACCTCTCAGAGCCAGAGCGTGAGCGAGAGATCCGACAGTTCTTATGACCTGGCGCGTGTTCCTTCTGATTGGGTTGATTTGCCTCCTCCTGATTATACTTATGATCCAGATATCTACGAGAGCCATCGGCACTCGTCCCGATTTTAGATATCCTAGAGTACTTTAAATGTATGTAAATGATTGTATCTTAATTCGAAGATATTTTATGTGTATGATTTTATCATTTCGAACGGGAGGAAAACGTAACATGCAATCATACATCATATATGTTTCAAATTTCAACCCTAAATTTAAATATGAAAATATCAAAAATCATGAAAAAAGTAATAAAAAAACATCAATTTTCATTTAATTTAAGATCCAACAGAGACAACATTTAAAAAAAAAAAAGTCTGACTCGTGGAGCCCGGCCGGTACCGTACCGGTCCGGACCGGTACGGTACCGGTCCGGACCGGTACCGCGGACCTTGCAACCATGTATATTAGGCTTAACACTCCCACTCATGAGGTTCGGACCATGCATGTGGAGAGACCACAATAACTGAAATAAGTCAAGATAATGAACAATGACTAGAATGAAACATCTAGATTAATTATATAAATAATTTGCATGGACAGGATTCGAACTTGTGACCTCTAGTGACCTTGAGTACTGATACCATGTTAGCTAACTACTAGACCCCAAAAGCTTAAAGTGATAGGGAAAGGCCAACAATGTATATCAGGCTCAACAATGACAATGAAGCTTTTGATAGGAACCAATGGTGGAAAGGGATTCCATTCAAACCAAAATAAATTATAAAGTCCTCTGGGTTTTGGTTTTGCATTCATGTCATGGTAATTGTCATGCAAAATTCAATAGCCAGGATAGAAGTCCACACTTGCTTTATGATACCAAGGGAAAAAAAAAGTTCAGTTTCCCATTCCAAAGTGCTACAACCACCAGATAGAATGTGCAGATCAGTAGTTATGATCATGAAAAATTGCTTTCTTATTCAAAACTGGTACAGGTTCTAGACACCATGAATAATTTGATCAATAATCTTGACGCTGTCCATGCAAAAAGCAGTAAGAAATGCAACGTGAAGATATTTGGAGCTATAGTTAATTCCATAATTAAATGACACAAGCATATATATATAGAAAATCAGAACATAAAATTGGTGGTTTTATTTATTGATTTAGCCGTACATTATTGCTATTTTTGCACTCTGGCTGTTTTTGTTCCCTTTTCCTCTTTGAACTTGTACTTTATACTTCAAAGCAAATAATTATAAGGTGTATCCATACGTATGTTGATAAGATGGAGGAAAAGTAAAGAAGAATGACTGATGTAAGCTACTACATGTAAAACATTAAGTGCTCTCATTTGCTTAAGGAGAGTAATGCAGGTGAAGAAATCCAGACATGAAAAAGACTGAAGGCACAAATAGAAAAGATGAAAAGCATCTATTGCAGAAAGTATACTGACATTTTCAAGAAGTTGCTTTTTCACCAGACTTAAGCCCTGCTCTCCATTTGTCATCAAGCAAACGGGAATCAGGAGTATAAGAGTCAAATTCCTATACTGGTAAACACAAAGATATGCGTGCTCCTCTGTCTGTTGGAGCCACAATGTTGGGCTCAAAGGAATGGAAGTACCAACTTCTGCACCCCAAATGTCAGTGCCAACAAAACCATCCTTTCTTTTAGACCATTTGTCACGTTGCAGAGGCCTTAGTATATGATATCTCTGACTTTGTCCTCCAGGGGAAGTATCACGAGATCTGTGTTGATACCCTTCTGACGCCAATCCCGCATTTGGTACAGCAGAGTTTGCAGCAACATTAGGTGCAGAAGTTCCCTTCCGCAAATATGACCAAGAATTTGTATTGGAAGTTAAAGCATGCGGAGTTAACCTCAGAACAGCATAAGTAAACAGATTTGTCGTGTCATCCTACCATGCAAAGTATAAGGGTAAATATCTTGTGAAAAATAACATATTATCCAGCAAACATTTGCTCTGAATTTCACAAACTAGCAAGAATAATTGAAAATCCAAAGTGAGAGGAAACACAACCGTACAGGAGAGAGTGTTGTTGACACCAGCAGATCTTGAAATAGTATCATTGAGTTGCAAATTGTGTTTCCAATACACAAAGATCCTATTACTGTGACAAGTGACTGCAAAATGCACAAAGCATGTCAATGAGTAATGCATTCAACGAATCAATTAAAGCCATCTACCGTAATTTGAAGATAGCAATGGGTATATGATGAGTTATGATGATATTGCCAAGAGCACAAAAGATTTGACTGTAAGTCACTAGAAGTTTTAGCAATAAATGCACCATTCTATGATAACTTCAGTAAATCATCAAAATAGCTATTGTCATCATAAGTTTTAGCAGCTAGACAATTTCAAAGCAAAAAAGGTTAATCCATCGATGTAATAACCCCAAAAATTTTTTTTATATAAAAAGGGATAGAATAGTCCTTTAAAATTGATATAAGGGGTAAAATTGGAAGGAATCAAAAGATAATGGCATAGTTGTAGATATGTTGAAGTGTTAGGGGCAAAATGGGAATTTAATAATATTAAACAAAGGTGAATAGTGCTTTGATGTGATTTAAATGGGGTGGTTGGTGGCTCACGGGAATGAAACCGAGAGAGAGTCACAGAGAGGGGGTTCTCAGGCGTGGAGGAAAAGAAGGAAAGAAAAGGAGAAGAAGAAGAAGAAGAAAGAAGAAGAGGAAGGGGATTCGAGGAGGAGGGGGATCCCGGTTGCACTTCCAGCTGAAGGGAAAAACGTAGATCTCCTTCCCCTCTACGCAAAGACCTCGATTTCCAAAAAGAAAAAGGTAAATATCCATCCCTATCTAGTCTTTTGATGACATTAGGCTATACAAAGGGTGGATATAGTCTAGAGGGGTCGGATAAGGGTTGTAGAGGTGGTTAAAAGAGGAAGAATCGGATTTTGACAAATTTTTCCGACACTACGGAAAAACTGTGTCGAAGTCTCAACTTCGGCGAATTATTTAAGGGGTCAAACGACCTCCGATAGTAATGCATGTTACCTCTTTGGAATTCTCTATGAGCGTAGAATGTTAGGTAAAAATTTCATCAAATTTGGAGTCCTGAAAGTGGATCAAAACCGGGATGAAGTAACCCACTGTCAGTTCGGGTTACTGTTCATCCGGGTGGAAAATAAGGGATTTCATGCTATAATAGGGTATTAAGCCTAGATCAAGCTAAAAGGGACCTTGTACTCATGCAAGGGAGTCCCTAATACATATAAATGGTAAGTTAATTAATTAAAAAGAAAAAGAAGAAAGAAAAGAAAAGATTTAGGGAATGGGGGAGTTGAATCAATTAAAGTTCCCTATATTATAATTGGCACGTAGATTATAGCCCTTGATACAAAACTAAATGTATTGTAAATGCATGTCACAGTTAGGCAAGAAGCTAGGGAACAAGAGGAAGAAGTTCCCCACTGCCAGCTGTAGATTTTTGGAGGCGTATCAGGGCTGTGCCAGATTGACAGGTGAGTGGGAGTCATGTACTTTGCACTATGAGCATCCTTAATTCATTTTCATGAATGTCGCCAAGTGTGAATTGATTCCACTTGAGCATATTGATTGATATTGTAGTAGATTCCTCTATAATCTTGATTCTCCATGCTTGATTATTCTGTACATGCATTTGAGGGAACATTGAGAGGAATTACGAGGGGTTGATGAGTAATCAAATTGATTCTGAATTGTGAAATGATTTCTTTTGTAAATTGATTTCATTTCCTCTATTTTAAAGACTTGTGAGTCATAGCTTGATTATACTCTTTTATGAGTAATTAAATTGGTTCCAAATTGTGAAATAACTTCTTTTGTAAATTGATTTCATTTCCTCCATTTCAAAGATTTGTAGAGCCTTCTTAGTGATTTATTGAGTTGTATTGCACTTCCTTGACCCTCACTCCTAACCCTGATGTTAGTTTATGATTGGGTCATGATCGAGTGAGTGGTAGTCTTGATCATACTCCTTTTTAGTAGAGTATTGGGAGGGTGCATTATGGCATTCATGCATGGCTTGGCAGTATCTGCAGGACACCTATAGTCGATGGGGTTGAACATCGGCCTTTGTGCACATAGTAGCCTTCTGGGTGGGCGGAACCCAGTCCCTTCCTAGGGGGGGACACGGCCCTAGGCGTAGGATCGGCCGGTCCTACGACTTATATTCTGCTTGCCGCCGGGCATAGTAAGACCCCGCGAGGTGCAGTATGGCTTTCCGCGGATGTAGAATTCCCGCGAGGTGCCGTTTAGTATATAGATGTGAGAGGGATTTCTGTCCTGGATACTGGCCAGCATTTACATTATCAGTATGGTGTCTTATTCTGCATATGTATGTGACAGTGGGGAGTTGTTGCTGGTTCGCCTGGGGCGTAAAACCCACCTTCCGACAGCTGTCTAGCATTTACATTATCGATATGGTGTCTTATCCTGCATATGCATGTGACAGTAGGGAGTTGTTGCTGGTTCGCCTGGGGCGTAAAACCCACCTCCCAACAGCTGTCTAGTGATGATTTACATATTGGTGTGGTGTCATATTCGATGTATTTATATGGCAGTAGGGAGTTGTTGCTGGTTCGCCTGGGGCGTAAAATCCACCTCCCGATAGCTGTCTTGTTGATGATTCAGCCTATTGACACCTGATTTATATGATTCAGTACTATGACCTATTGAGCATATTCATGGGTAGCATATATGATTACTTGATTATTCCATATGTGCTCCAGATGTGTTGATTGGGATTGTGATGATTCACTCCATATTCTCTATATTGAATTCATGTTCATCTTGTTATTGATCTTGAGATTTCATCTCGAGCCATGATTATATTCTGTCTCATGTGCATAGTACTCTCTACTCCACTCACTGAGTATTTATATACTCACTCCCCAGTTTGGTGTTTTTGATTGCAGGGCAGGTATTGTATAGAGAAGAGCAGGATTAATGGTTGCCTGCTAGCTGTGCCGCTCCATAGTATAGTATAGTATAATGTAAATAGAGGTTTATACCTTTTGGTGTATTATAAACCTTCTATTGTATATAGTGCATAGTTACAGTCATAGATCCTGTTGTGGATATGGGTTTGACCATGGATGGATTGGGAAGCAGGTATATATATATGTGTGCAGATCAGTTGTGTGCCTGTGATAATGTATTGCTATATATTGTCCAGGTTTATTATGTGACAGATTATGTGATTGCTGCTCTGACAGGTAGTGTGTTGTATGTATTGAGATAATCCTGACAGGTCACTATAGGAAAAGTGATCATTTTGTGCATGCATCATGCCAAATTTTTCAAGATTTATTGATGATTGATAGGTAGTAGGGTTCTACGCGGTGGCTGGTGGCCTTATGCCTACCCGCACCCTAGGACCGTCGCGGCGGCCCGCCGGGAACGGGGCGGGGGTCGTGACAAAGCTTGGTATCAGAGCAAAGGTTAAGAAGAGTCTTGTCAGAGCAATAGGATGAGTCAGGATTAAGTATAGGATTATACTATGGAGCATAGGATTTTTCTGTATGTTATTTTATGAATCATTTACAACTCAGTAAAATATATCATGACTCAGTGTGTAACGACCATCCTCTCTTTTTGACTTTTTTAGAGAGATATAAAGAATACCTCCAAGGAGAGGACCTGCTCGTCCTGGAAGGAGGATGGAGCCAGATATAGCATTGGATGCGGGTTCCGCACATGTCGAGCCCCAAAGAGAAAAATCTCCTCCTGCTGATAGACGGAGGGTTGATGATCAAGGAGAGGTAGGAAGTAGAGATGCATTGATGGAACGGTTACTGGCGGAAAATCAGGCTCTGAGGGAGCAGATTGCTCGGGGGAAACCTCCTGCCCCGTCAGTAGTATCCATCCCACCTCCTGTACCTGTGCCAAGAAGTTTGGCTAGGCGGGCTCTAGATAATGAGGGGATTATTGTACAGGAATTTCTGAGGCTCAGAACTCCAGAGTTTAAGGGGGAAGAAGGTGAAGATCCTCAGAGATTCTTGGAGGAGACTGAAAAGATGATACGGAGACTGCCCTATTCTGATGCAAGAGCTATAGAACTTGTAGGGCTTACAATGAAGGAAGATGCCTGAGACTGGTACCAGAGACAAGTGGAGGACAGATTGTACAGTAGGAATTCTCCAACCTGGGAAGAGTTCAGGCAAGCAATGATGGATGAGTTTTTGTCTCCGGCTGAGAGGCAAAATCGGGCTCTTCAGTTTGAGAGGCTGAAGCAGATGCCCGGAATGAGCGTATCTGAGTACGCTCGTGAGTTCACTAGATTGGGGAAGTATGCTCCTTACATCATCCCCACTGAAGCTGCCAGGATAGAAAGATTCAGGCGGGGTCTGATTTCTCCGCTTTATAATGCAGTACTGGCAGTAGAGGTCCCCACCTTGTCTAGGCTGATTGATAAAGCAAAACAGTGGGAGACCAGAAACAAAGAGGAAAGAGCTGAAAGAGAACAGAGGAAAATGAGTATGGGGAAAGGGCAAAGCAGTAGAGATAGATCTGAGGGAGTAGATCTCTCGGAGGGCCCGATGGAGCAGTCTGTACGCTCAGCTCCACCTGCCCCACGTAAGAGGAAATGGAGGGAAAGAGGTCAATCACAAGATACTTTTCTACCATCAGTACCTCGTCCTCCAGTCACTATGGCCAGAACTGAATCCAAGTTTCAATCATGGCCAGTATGTAGCATATGTGGGAAGCAGCACCCTGGCAGATGCAGAATAGGTCAGGGAGTGTGCTACAGATGTGGACAGCCGGGTCATTTTGCCAGAGAATGCCCGCAGGGTGCCACCCAGCAATTTGTGCCCTTGGCATCCTACCCTTCTGTGCAGATGGACAGGCCTAGTAGTAGGAGGCCTGTAGGCAGAGGCAGAGGTCAAGCACAAACATCACAGCAGAGTGCTGGACCATCTCAACTGTCAGCTCCAGTAGGCAGAGGGCAAGGAAGGGTGTTCACGGTAAATCCACAGGAGGCATAGGCATCGAATGCAACTATGACAGGTAATTTACTCTTTTAAATTCGAGGACGAATTTTATATAAGGGGGGGAGGATGTAATAACCCCAAAAAATTTTTTTATATAAAAAGGGATAGAATAGTCCTTTAAAATTGATATAAGGGGTAAAATTGGAAGGAATCAAAAGATAATGGCATAGTTGTAGATATGTTGAAGTGTTAGGGGCAAAATGGGAATTTAATAATATTAAACAAAGGTGAATAGTGCTTTGATGTGATTTAAATGGGGTGGTTGGTGGCTCACGGGAATGAAATCGAGAGAGAGTCACAGAGAGGGGGTTCTCAGGCGTGGAGGAAAAGAAGGAAAGAAAAGGAGAAGAAGAAGAAGAAGAAAGAAGAAGAGGAAGGGGATTCGAGGAGGAGGGGGATCCCGGTTGCACTTCCAGCTGAAGGGAAAAACGTAGATCTCCTTCCCCTCTACGCAAAGACCTCGATTTCCAAAAAGAAAAAGGTAAATATCCATCCCTATCTAGTCTTTTGATGACATTAGGCTATACAAAGGGTGGATATAGTCTAGAGGGGTCGGATAAGGGTTGTAGAGGTGGTTAAAAGAGGAAGAATCGGATTTTGACAAATTTTTCCGACACTACGGAAAAACTGTGTCGAAGTCTCAACTTCGGCGAATTATTTAAGGGGTCAAACGACCTCCGATAGTAATGCATGTTACCTCTTTGGAATTCTCTATGAGCGTAGAATGTTAGGTAAAAATTTCATCAAATTTGGAGTCCTGAAAGTGGATCAAAACCGGGATGAAGTAACCCACTGTCAGTTCGGGTTACTGTTCATCCGGGTAGAAAATAAGGGATTTCATGCTATAATAGGGTATTAAGCCTAGATCAAGCTAAAAGGGACCTTGTACTCATGCAAGGGAGTCCCTAATACATATAAATGGTAAGTTAATTAATTAAAAAGAAAAAGAAGAAAGAAAAGAAAAGATTTAGGGAATGGGGGAGTTGAATCAATTAAAGTTCCCTATATTATAATTGGCACGTAGATTATAGCCCTTGATACAAAACTAAATGTATTGTAAATGCATGTCACAGTTAGGCAAGAAGCTAGGGAACAAGAGGAAGAAGTTCCCCACTGCCAGCTGTAGATTTTTGGAGGCGTATCAGGGCTGTGCCAGATTGACAGGTGAGTGGGAGTCATGTACTTTGCACTATGAGCATCCTTAATTCATTTTCATGAATGTCGCCAAGTGTGAATTGATTCCACTTGAGCATATTGATTGATATTGTAGTAGATTCCTCTATAATCTTGATTCTCCATGCTTGATTATTCTGTACATGCATTTGAGGGAACATTGAGAGGAATTACGAGGGGTTGATGAGTAATCAAATTGATTCTGAATTGTGAAATGATTTCTTTTGTAAATTGATTTCATTTCCTCTATTTTAAAGACTTGTGAGTCATAGCTTGATTATACTCTTTTATGAGTAATTAAATTGGTTCCAAATTGTGAAATAACTTCTTTTGTAAATTGATTTCATTTCCTCCATTTCAAAGATTTGTAGAGCCTTCTTAGTGATTTATTGAGTTGTATTGCACTTCCTTGACCCTCACTCCTAACCCTGATGTTAGTTTATGATTGGGTCATGATCGAGTGAGTGGTAGTCTTGATCATACTCCTTTTTAGTAGAGTATTGGGAGGGTGCATTATGGCATTCATGCATGGCTTGGCAGTATCTGCAGGACACCTATAGTCGATGGGGTTGAACATCGGCCTTTGTGCACATAGTAGCCTTCTGGGTGGGCGGAACCCAGTCCCTTCCTAGGGGGGACACGGCCCTAGGCGTAGGATCGGCCGGTCCTACGACTTATATTCTGCTTGCCGCCGGGCATAGTAAGACCTCGCGAGGTGCAGTATGGCTTTCCACGGATGTAGAATTCCCGCGAGGTGCCGTTTAGTATATAGATGTGAGAGGGATTTCTGTCCTGGATACTGGCCAGCATTTACATTATCAGTATGGTGTCTTATTCTGCATATGTATGTGACAGTGGGGAGTTGTTGCTGGTTCGCCTGGGGCGTAAAACCCACCTTCCGACAGCTGTCTAGCATTTACATTATCGATATGGTGTCTTATCCTGCATATGCATGTGACAGTAGGGAGTTGTTGCTGGTTCGCCTGGGGCGTAAAACCCACCTCCCAACAGCTGTCTAGTGATGATTTACATATTGGTGTGGTGTCATATTCGATGTATTTATATGGCAGTAGGGAGTTGTTGCTGGTTCGCCTGGGGCGTAAAATCCACCTCCCGATAGCTGTCTTGTTGATGATTCAGCCTATTGACACCTGATTTATATGATTCAGTACTATGACCTATTGAGCATATTCATGGGTAGCATATATGATTACTTGATTATTCCATATGTGCTCCAGATGTGTTGATTGGGATTGTGATGATTCACTCCATATTCTCTATATTGAATTCATGTTCATCTTGTTATTGATCTTGAGATTTCATCTCGAGCCATGATTATATTCTGTCTCATGTGCATAGTACTCTCTACTCCACTCACTGAGTATTTATATACTCACTCCCCAGTTTGGTGTTTTTGATTGCAGGGCAGGTATTGTATAGAGAAGAGCATGATTAATGGTTGCCTGCTAGCTGTGCCGCTCCATAGTATAGTATAGTATAATGTAAATAGAGGTTTATACCTTTTGGTGTATTATAAACCTTCTATTGTATATAGTGCATAGTTACAGTCATAGATCCTGTTGTGGATATGGGTTTGACCATGGATGGATTGGGAAGCAGGTATATATATATGTGTGCAGATCAGTTGTGTGCCTGTGATAATGTATTGCTATATATTGTCCAGGTTTATTATGTGACAGATTATGTGATTGCTGCTCTGACAGGTAGTGTGTTGTATGTATTGAGATAATCCTGACAGGTCACTATAGGAAAAGTGATCATTTTGTGCATGCATCATGCCAAATTTTTCAAGATTTATTGATGATTGATAGGTAGTAGGGTTCTACGCGGTGGCTGGTGGCCTTATGCCTACCCGCACCCTAGGACCGTCGCGGCGGCCCGCCGGGAACGGGGCGGGGGTCGTGACAATCACCCACCAAAGGAGGGAAAAAAGCTGTAAAAATTTCAAGATAGAGAACATGCCATGTTAGGGAAGTCTTAAACCATATGCACAAGAAAGCAACATTGCCAGAATGCAATTCATTTCTGCTAACACCAATAGCTGAACAAGGAGGCAATCAAGGTCTTAAATCCTGGTGGGACATCCTACGGGACACCGAGATAGGGTACCGTCTTGAGTGTTGTGACAGGCCCATCCCGCCCTTGTCCCAGCATCACCATCAGCACGTCTTGGGATATCTCCTGTCCTAGTGTCAGGACGAGGTGGATAGAGGCACATCCCATTTCATGTGCAAATCAGGATAGCCTTGTCTCACGAGATTTAAAACATTGGTGGCAATGAGAAAGAATTGCTAGTTGAGAGACAAGTGCCAACGAACGTTATATGCTGAATAAGTAAGATCTTGGTCTTGTACAAGCTCAACTGGTTACTAGAAATCCATTGGATTTTTTTTGTTTGCACAAGAAACTACTAGGAAACAAATTGAAAGTCAAGCATCTCTGAGTTATTGTGTGCGTTATATTTTTTGATGTAAAACTAGCATACCGAAGTTGAAAAAGGTGCATTATTGTAGGTTGCTATGATCAAATGATGGAGGTAGCATCAAGATTCGCCGTCTTGGTACTGGACTCCATACGGGTGTCACACTAGCATTATTGATACGGTATAGTACGGAGTTTTTTTTGGCGTACCAAGAATTAGTACACCACCTGTACCAGGAACTGGTACCGGACTGGTACTGCATGCCCCATACTGCCTAGTTCGGGCCGATACGTCGAACCAGGGGTAGCATGAACGTCGACTAACAAGGAATATATTTTTCATAATGTGATCTAATAGCACATCATCATGGTGGACCAGCAAAACATTCTCTTGTCAGATCCTTCGAGCCTGAAGAAAAGGTGCAAAATCAGCTCCAAGAGGAAGATTGAAAGCAGGGGAGATTAGCCAGTTGGAGGCTAGGTCTAGTTTGGGAGGCAGCAAAACTGATGAATTAAGGCCAGAGAAGAATGATGATCCTTGAGATGATGGTTCTCCATGACAACAAAAAAGCCTGTGAAAGATTAGCATCCGTTCGCTCATAGATGGTATGTCTACAAGGAGCCATTCATAGCTAAAGAAAAAGCAAGAAGACCAAGATACAGAGGTCCTTGCTGAAGAAGAAACCAAATCTCGAGTGTGAAGACAACTTCTGAAAAATATCGTAAATACTGGAGAATCAATGAAACTGGGCATGATGATGTAGGATTCAGCACTAAAGAGGAGTGTTGGGGAGCCATCACAGACTCCTTGCATGTGCACTGCAAGGGTAGGGCCAATGCATCATAGGGTTTTCTTTGGTGAAGGGTTAATCTCTCTTATCTTAATTTGGTGACTTTTCCTGTGTGTACAAGTACAACTAAAACTGGGAGTCCTTATGAAGTAGGTGCCTTTTTAGCTTAAATTTGTGGGTTCAGTTCTATAGTGGTTATTATGTGATATTTTGGCAGAAATTTTTCTCCTAGTTCTTGAAGGAGTCAAAGTTGTAAGAAGCCTAGGCATACATTCTTTTTCTATATTTAAGCATGATGATAGGGCCGACTATTGCAACCAAAAAGTACACCTTAGAGTGAGCAATGAGCACATTACTCAAACAGAATTAGAGAGGTGCTATGAGAGTCCCAATTTAGGTGTTGTGAGAGTCTTTTTTCAGGGTAAAAGTCGGAGACAGAAACCATGCAGGAACTTTTTTACTCTTTCATGTACCTTATTCTTTGCATCCTCTCTCCTACTCCCTAATTGTCTTTGCCCTCATGTATATATATATATATATATATATATATATATATATATATATATATATATATATATATATATATTACTCCATGGCTCTGAAGACACCAACCACTACGAATCGTTTGCAGCATATGGCATTTGGTCACAACTGAATACAACATGGTTTCAGTATATAATACGTTGTTCTCGAACAGAAGCTTGACCCCTAACTCAACTGTGAACCCAATAGAAACACAACAAATCCATAGATAAGTAATCAAGAAAGACACAATAAGATCTAGAATGCATCTTCCCTATGTTGATGTATTGCTAGATACTTAAAAGATCCATAGGGAGAATAATAACAAAAAGTGAAGCTAAAACACCATCTTTACTTGAAAAAGGAACAGTTTTGGTCATATAGTTCTATTCCTTTCTTGTAGCTCTGTGTCACTCTAAATCAAACCAAGGAAGCAAACTTTAGTTTCCTGAAAGAAATGATGAATACCCTAGGAAGGCTTCATTGATTATTTATCGGACCAAAAGCAATTTAGTGTCAAGTTCCAACAAAACTTTTTAAACCCTGTCTTCAGCATCTTGGTCAGAAGAAGCAAGTCCTGGCAGATACCAACAAACCTTTGAGCTCTGTGTATCAAACCAAGGAAGCAAACTCCAGATTCCTGAAAGAAATGATGAATACCCTAGGAAGGCTTCATTGATTTATTTATCCGACTAAATGCAATTTAGCGTCAAGTTCCAACAAAACTTTTTAAGCCCTGTCTTCAGCATCTTGGTCAGATGAAGCGAGTCCTGGTAGACACCAAGAAGCTCAATGAATCTATAAGCAAATTCCAGTCACTAAACCCATAATAAAGAACTTGAGGAATGTAGGTACCATTTCAGGCAATTCCTCCAAAGCCCACACAAGAACTAGACATTGACTCATCTGAAAATTAACTTAACCCTGCCATCACTGCCAAAGCCCAGCAGATATATAGGAATTTACGTAAGGGAAACAGTTCTACCACTCCATGATTTCAGCAACCTAAGCATTAAAACTAGGTTTAGATTTTGAAGAAACTACAAAGTCATAGACAAAGTCATGATTCTATGAAGCAGATGAAAAAGGCCACATGAATAACATGACCGTTACTCGCTACCCCATAATAACGAACTCTACGCATTCTATTCCAACATGAATGTTTTTAAAAGGCATGCAGTAGTAGCCCGTAACATGGTCGACACAATTCGTGTTGCTCTTGCTTGGCTTCATAAAGTAGCACTTGCAGCTTCTTGTGTGCAGCAAAAAGCATCTTGAATGGTAAAACTAGTCAACTATAATGCATTGTGATTATGTAAAATGACCCTAAACTATCACCACCTAACATATATAGATTGAAGCAGGAAAAAGGAGAAAAAGAAAAAGAGAGGAACATTGGTAATGAAGGAGATGTACAGGACATGTTTCTTCAGACCTGATCTATTTCAGTTCTTAAGTGCAATTGTACATTATCAAATCAGTTTTCTGACCTGGAGACAAAAGAGTGAAGGGACATAATGATGATGGTGATGATGTTTAGAAGCAAAATCAGTTGTTTTATCTCATTTCATATAGATGTAAAGAAGAAATATGAAAGATGAACGAAGGGAAAGTAAAGAAAGAAGGTACAACGAGAGAAAGAAGGAGACAGTAAATGCAGACAAAATCTTCATGTGTCAATAGCTGTTCTCAATTCATATTTGGCTCCACAAATTCAGTTAAACAGAAGTAGGAAAAGAAAAGAAGATGGAATAAAAGGATTAAATTAATTTTTTTTCTTATTCAAACTATCTACTAGAGGTATCTGTTTCCTCTTTTATAATTAGGGTTCAAGTCCTATCACTATATGCAGTCTTACTTCAATTGAAGTTCAATATTATTTGCTCGGTGACTTGATGAAAATGTGAAAGTCTAATACTTTCTTGGTAGTTTTCAAGCATACCACTAGTATTGCATAGAAAGCATACCACTAGTATTGCATAGAAAGTATTAATAAGAAAGAAAAAGAATGTAAACATTTTCCAACAGAAAAAAAAAAACATAGGATACTTGAGATAGGAAGCATTAGAGTTATGCAAACATGCTGAATCAAAGGGCTGTTGGAACTTGGAATGTTTTGATGCAACATAAGAATACTGTTTCTCTGTTAAACTGTTAAACAAGATAGCATACCTGAACTTCAATTGCCACTTCCCGTGATATTGTTAGCATTTGAACTGTTTTGCGCTCACTCAGACAATCACGGAAGGACGGCATTTGAATTTTTTTCCCAACAAGAAAGTCTTCTACAAGGAAAGTAGGTTGATTAGAGAAAAATAAAATCTCAGCAATGACTGTCAACCAGGGAAAATAGAACAAGAATAGCCTACTAGGACACCATAATTCAGTCTTGTACAACATTGGAAGATAATATGAATGACAGCCATACATTACGATTTTGTAAGGGAGACAGAAATTTCTCATACCAGTTAGATAATCTGTTATAAAGGAATATAAATGGTTACGAGCAAGTTCACCGCTTGGTTGTTTCTCAAGTAAAGCTCGCAGAGATCCATGAAACATTGTGAATAGAGAATGTACTTCTTTAAGTATGCCTCGTAAGGCATCACATCGCCAAATAGATTCAGTGTCTTTATTTTTATCCACTACCTGCAGTAGCAGAAAATATTGGATTGTTAAATAACAATTATTAATAATGGCAGAATACAATCAGCAAAGTCCATCAGGTCAAACAGCACATGTTCTAAAGAATCTAAACAGTTACAGGTGAGAAGCAACAAGTAGAATCACCAGCTAGCCAACAGACTTAGACCAAACATTCATTCATACAAATACATATTCTATTGGTGGTTTTGCCATTACATGTACTTGAGTAATGATCTGTAACAGAGGTAGCTATAGGTGAGTTGGCCTTTTTCTTTTAATTATTTCTTGCTTCTCAGTTCAAACTACTTAGAGAGCGAGAGTATGCAAATTGGCTACAAATATTGCATTACTACCTGCAATAGCAAAAATAATGCGTTACTAAATAGCAATCATTAAGTGAAGAACAAGGTTCGCCATCTCGGTATAGAGAACACAATCAGCTAAAGTCTATCAGGGTAAACAACAGATTTCTAAAACAGTTACAAGCAAGGAGAAACAAATAATGAACCCAAATAACTGACAGACCCATACAAAAAATATTCATGCTGACAAACATGTATTCTAATTGGTGGTGTTATTGAATGAGCTAAGTGAGATGAAGGTAGTTAGAAGGGCTGCTTGGCTTTTCGCAAGAGGTTTTATGATAAGCAATCAAGCAGAAGATTCCATAAAAGTCATTCATTTCGCAATTTTGAATAATCCAGCTTTAGTAAAACCTGGCAACCAATCAGGCCCATAAGTGTATTAGCCATTTTGATTTTATTGTTTCTCGCTTCTCAGTTTTAACTGTTTAAAGATACAGATAGGAGAGAAGAAAAATGTATTATGTCGAAAAAACTGATTCTAACTTTGTGAATATTGTATGCATGTGCAGGAAATGGAAGTAAGAAACTAGTGAGGTTAATAAAAGTCAGTTACAAAAGGGAGCAACTCTAGGAAATAAGAGATTGCCCACAGAAATTGATAAAAACAATTCAAGTTATCCAACAAAAATACATGAATTTATATGATTAAAAAAAAGATGCTGATGGGACCACAAGGAGTCAGATATAAAATCTCTATTCAGCTGATGTCTCTGCGCATCTTCTCTTTATCAGCTAGATGAGTGGAGAGGAAGAAGACTTATAAAACAGAGAGATCTATCCACTCAACATTCTCATAAAATGCCTAGAAATATTATTGGACTCTAACCATAGTATCCTTTTGTTAGTTCTCTCCTAAACTGTAACTGATCCAAGCAATTGATATGAGTTCATAAGTTCATGGCATCACCGACAGAGTTATTGATTTAATCATGTGAGTATAAATATTCACAGATTTTCTGGGAAACCCAAAAAATGAAGACTGCTGGTTCGATGAGGCTTTCCGCATCACGGTTCTCAGACTGATGTCACCTGCTTCACGGTATCTCAAACATCTATATGTTTCCTAATGTGAATCATAGAATTGCAATCCACACCTAGTAGGTGAAATATAGATTTTGATCATATTAGTTATTACTAGTGTGCATTATTTTCCTTAACTCATCATCATGTGGTTCATTCAATTACCTAACTATTATTAATCAATTATGTACATGTATGCATACACATATCCATGTGTATACACACAAGAAAGAAAAACATAAATATGTACTTGCTTAGTTGTGCTACCATGTTGGTTTACATTTATACACATTTTTTTAGCTATTTGTTTGTAGTTTTGAGTTGTTAAAACAATGAAGTTATGATGTTTTTAGCGTTTGTCAGAAACAGAATGTGCATTTCAGAGCATTTATAGTTTATGCTATAATACTATGCTTAAAGCATAATCTTTAGAATTTAATCGTGCATAGATGCTCTAGAAACAAAGTATGCTTTATGACTTTGAAGTTAGAGGTGGCCAAGTGCCATTAGGTCCTTCTAGACTACATGGAGAAAGTGTCGGGTGCAAGGTACGCCGAACCGCTACCGATCGGCATACCGATGGAGACCCGGACTGGTTCGGTACCGGTCCGGGCAGTACCACTAAGGATCAGGGATCAAAGGGACTATGGCATCATAGTTCTCAGCTGGGCGGTATTGTTAGAAAGGAATGCTTGAATCTATCTTGAATATGAAGAGATCAGTCATGGATGTACTACACTGTATCAAGTTGTTTGTTGCTAAATGGATGGTTCTTACACTATATCTATAAGGCAGTGGCAATCTCTCTCACAGGTTATGTCAACAGATATGGCTTCACCTCCAAGAGACCCTGAGGAGTGATTTTTCTTATGTCTGCTAGCTCCATTGTCTATATTGGGATCAAGGTACGTCGTACCAGTACTAGTAGACATACCGGTCGCCTACTAGACCGGTACGGTTCTAGTCACTGGCCTCTCCTCCCTCCCTCCCCCGCTTGCTCTCTCCTTCTCTTCTTCTTCTCCGGCTCTGGCTGGGCGCACCTGCTTCCGCAGGAAATAGCTGAGCCGCCCGCGGAGGCCGCGGGGGGCAGCGTAGGCCGAGGAGGGGCGGCGGAGCCCGTGGGGGGTAGCGCAGGAAAGCTCGCGGGGGTGCGGCGAAGACCGCGGAAAAAAGTTTAGGATTTTCCACTGAGCAATAAGAACCTCAAGGTTGCTCCACATGATGACCTGGTATTGGATGGTCTATTTTGTGGAGAAATTTGTTCTTCATTCCATCCAAAACATCTACTCAAACCACATAGAATTTTTAATGGCATAAGTTACATCAAAATATACTGGTAGTGGGAAGAGAAGCTGACCTGATCACAGGCACATAGTTAGCTCCATTCTCATTTACATCCTATAGGAAAGCCTCAGCCAACATCTCCACCAGCTGTAACATTTTTGACATCATATACCTCCTTTCCGGGATTATATTTCACTGTTTGTGGTAATAATGATGTGTCTTTCACTAATAACTATGTTTCGCACATGGGACAACCTTATCACATCCTCACCAACAACTTCCCTAGAAAGAGCACATTTATTCCATAGTGGGGGGAATCAAACATGATGAGGTCTGACGCATACATTATGTAGATATTACATAATAAAGAAGAAGGAAGATGTGGAAAGATGTTTAATTCAAACCCACAAACTCGATAAGAGATAGATGAGATAAGAACATGTTGATATTAAACAATAAAAAGAAGGAAGATGCAGAAAGATGTTCTATTCAAACCCCATAAACTCAACAAAAAATGGATGAGATATAGAACATAGGGTCAACAAATAAATGATCATTAGCTCTACTATCATCCAAAGGCTAGACTTTAACATGACGGATTAATTTAATCCTGCATAGGTTGCTATATTAGAAGGATCAATTTAGAGAAAAACCATGAAAGGAAAAGAGAAAACATACATAAAATCTATGGGTAGAAGAAAAGGAAAAGAAACGGAGGACAAGAAATGGGAACACGGTCATAACAGCAGGCCATGTGCTCCTTTTTCTTAACATGTACTAGCACTGAGCAACTGTGATACACATGTGGGATCGAGGTCTTTCTGAATTATGTTAGACACTGGATAATAAATGCAGTCCAACTTTTAGCTGTTAGACTTCTCCTGTTTGAAAAAGAAAGAAAGAGAGCTAAGCCAGGGTGGATGCACTTACTTAAAAGCATATATGAGGACCTTAAAAAGGTGGTTTACAATCAGCTGGCCCATTGGAAGTTTACTTATAACATAGCAGACCAATTCAGTGGCATGATGACCAGAATACCCCTCTTAGTCATGGCCAGCTGCCGAACATGTTATCTATCATATGCCACAATTAGATAGCAGCAACCTGTTTACTACGACTCTAACATATATAGGCCTATTAAGCCCCATTTACACCCAAGTTTTCATATTTACGAAGATTAATGAATCATCTTTACCAACCTCCAACACACAAATGGACAAATGCAAACCACAAATCTTACACACCAATGAGGACATGGCCATGAGACAAAAAAAAATTTAGCAAAAGAGGGCCCACACTATAGATATTGGGATCTTTCTTGCTCCCCTTGCTGAACATTTCTACCATCTTAATGCTATCCTTTATTTAGCTGAACAATGCAGTGTATCTAGGGGATATAGTAGAATCATCTTCTCAGGAAGTAAGTATTCCAGCTATTGTAACATATGCTGTCAGTGTGAAGAATCATACTTGTAGACTAGTTGCCTGAACAACACAAAGTCATTGCTTACTGGCCAGTGGCATCTATATGAAAGGAGCTTTCTATGCTTGGATAACAAAGCAAGATAGAGCATATAGTAGAAGCTGATACCTCATCACCAAGATAAAGCATCCAGGTATAGAAGGAGCTTTTTCTGCTTGATATAATCAGAAAGCAAGATAGAGAATATACATAGCAGAAGGCCTTGTTTTGGTAGTTATAACTATTTTAGAAGAAAGCTAAATGTAATCCTAATTGAGAAAACCTGAGTCAACTTTCTTCATAGCAATAAGGATGACTAATAAGAAAAATCAGGTGTCATTATCTATGCACATGATCATCCAACCAACAAAGTATAGCATAATTGTAGAGGCAACAGGCAAAAAAAAATCATGCATTTTGTCCTGGGCATATGATAAGCTACACCCAACTTTAGATCCTATGGTGATCATTTTCAAATGTTGATACTGCAGCAGGGTAAATATTTAGAATCTATGTTCTTTCGTAAATAGAGATGATGTTGCCCCAGTAACGAAAATATCATAAATCAACAACCGTCTAAAAGAAACAAGCTCATACCATAACCATCCATATATCTGACTCGGCCTCATAAAACACATGAGAGTGTCTCTCTGCTTCTATGACCTCACAAGGAGCCTGTGGAGAAAAAATTCTGCAGAGAAAAGATCTTAGTGATATATAAAAAAACAACTAAAATGCATCAAATATGTTTAGATAAAAGAAAAAGGAGTAAGAAAGAAGAAAGCAAACTGACAACATACATGTCAAGAAAGGAAAGAAAAGAGAGAAAAGCAACCACCAATACCGCAAGGGAAATAAAGAGAAAAAACATCATCATTTACAATGCTCAAAAGAAGCAGGCCATTTAGGCCACCCTCTCCTTTTTGGCCATAAAAGTTGTATGACTTGTATCTATTTACTGGACAAATCATCAAAGGGTATCCACGAAATCATCATTAGCACAGGCTTTCCAAATTATATAACTCCACAAATGCAAGCATTTTTCTCCTCTAAGTAAAACACCAAATAGATGTAGGCCTCTAATTCCCCAAAAATTTTTGTTTCCTCAAGAGCAGCAAGAACCCCTAATGCATGAGAAAGAGAAACGTAGCAGGTAAAATTTGAGCTCCACTAAACTTATCAAAGAATCAATTTCTAGACCCTCCAGACATAATTACAATGGATATACAACCTAATTCACTGCATGCAAGGAAGGAGAGGGTACTATATCTAGCAAGAACAGTTATTCGGCTTTGATGTTCAGCAGTCAGCACATTATCACTACTAGGACCAAGAGATTGCCAAACACAAGTCAAATTTTCTATTTATACATACAGATGATAAGTTATTGGACAAATTAATCAAATTCATTTTCTTGCATACATGTTCCTCTCTAGTGTCTACTATGCTTATCTTCTTGCCAAATTAAAACCCTCGGTAAGCCAACTCTTATTTTCATACGATGTCCATGAAATCTTAAATTACATAGTCAATAGAAATTTATGCTCAGACATGCCTTCTTACTCACATAACTGGCAAGATATCTTTTTAATCATTTTTATTTATAGTTATCTTCAAAATATTCCATCTTTTTTACAACAATGCAAACAAAAATTCATCTAACACATGTGACATAAACCAAAATTACATTGGAACTGATATTGCTTTGTCACTTCTAGCTCGTATAAATTTTCACATCTTTACGTTGCTACCTAGATTGATATCTTTCCATTCAAGAGATATATCAAATATCTTTACTTCTTAGAGTTTAGGTACCAATTTGGAATAAAGTTGCTACATGTTTTTACACATTTTTGTGTTTTCAACATCATTGATCATCATGTGTCTATGATATTACTTTGTAACTTGTTCCTATGATACTATTGTTACTTCTTTTAACAACAATATTTTCACATAAACACCCTTTTGTTGCCCCTTGACTACATCTGACAGCCAATATATGGAGCAAAATAAAAAAAGATATTCCCCAAGAATCAAAATATTTTCATTCCTTAATAATGCAGACACAGCCACACATGCATGTTTGTGTATTTAGTCATACAGATAATACTGAAATAAATCTGACACTAATGCAAGGAGTTGGTGAAAGAAGTACTTTACACAAGTATAATCTTCAATTAGTTTCCCAAAGTATTGAAGCCTTCAGCTTAATAGATTCATGGACAGAATGAAAGTAACGAAAAAGGTAGCTATTTTTCCTGTATTAGTTGCAAAAAAAGGGAAAAAATTCTAAAAAGGGTGCACATTACAATACAAAAAACTGCACAAGACATTACAAGCATGAAATGATTGATACTAACCTAGTAAAAGTAATGATTCCCTCACAGAGTCCTATTACAGATAGCTGCATTGGAAAAGGACAGTCAGAAGGGTAAAAGAATAATATCTTGTCAATTTCTTGGCCTTCATTTTGTCCCCTTCTTAAGTCAAAAATGCAAAATTGGATCCCCTCGTTAATGGCGGTCATGGATGGCAATCCTGTTGAACAATTTCTAAATACCTGCAACTTGAAGAAGAAGAAAAAGGAACAAAATGCATATGGCATAAGCAACTTAGAGAAAAAAAAAAGCAACAATTTTACTCTAGCATCCTATTAACATAATAGTATAATTTGGAAATGCCAGCATATTTTCTATTAGGAGTCTGTTTGGGTAATCCAATAGGATTTGGGCTGAATTTTCTACTGGATTCGTCGACTAGGAAGCCCATTTAAGCATGGACAATATCAACCCAACACCCCCCAGTCTGAATCCTATGCGAAGAAGAAAATACCTCCATGGGTCCTTGTTTTCTTCCTATACACCAAAAAACCTACAGGCTGGGATTTCGGCAGGCTCTTAGAAGATGCAGGCTAGGTGGGCCACTAGGCCCAATTCCTTACAGGATATTCCTGCAGGAATATGTCCAAATATGCCCTAAATATATGAAGCCACAATTATCCCAAGTATCAAATTTAACAAAACAACCTATACCACCGAAACTAGAGTCATAAAATCATTCTTTGCTAAAAATGATAATGGCACGTCCTAACAAATTAATCAAACAGGGTGTCCCTTATGATAGTTGTGAAATTAGAAGACTGGGTAAGCTTTGCATAAAGGGCAACAAAAGAGGAGGGAAGGACAAGATCAACACAAATCAAAGTAGTTGTGACGAAGAGCCTACTTTAAGCTAGCATCAGAAAATAAGCCTTAATTGGAATGAATGGCAGAGAACAATATGTAATGCAAACTCAAAATGTCTAAAGATAACACCACATGTCTAAGTAAAATTTCGTTTTTTTCCTCTAATATGAAGGACTTCATAGTCATTGTTCAAAAATCAAGTCTATTTCCCTGCAACTGGGCTATCTGCAGGTCCGAGTGCAGCAACTTGTGGCAATTGGGCTGTTTGGATAGCTATAGCTCAGAGGGTTGCTGCAACTCCAGATGCCAAATCAGGCCATCTGGATTGGTTGTAGGATGAGATGCTGCAACTCAAGTCACACATGCTCAGGTAGCTTCTCTCGTCTAGTTCTCTCACCCAAGCTTTGATCCTCCCCTTGCATGACTACATGACAACCCCCCCTCTTCCCCTGAAGTGACAACGTGCTCCTCTTCTCCTTCTATTGCAAGCCCCCTCCTTCTGAGCTATCATCCTTCTACTCCACCTCTCACTATGCTGACAACCCCCAACCAACAACCACTCTTTGTTACCTATGGGTCCAACAAAACACACAACAAGAATTCAGTGAAATGTCCAAGAAAAATATAACAAATTCAAACACCATGATATATTGAGACCAAGTTAGCCCGTGAAGGGCTAGGCTTCTTCTAAATATTCTAGTTTCCCTGCATCTGGCTCGACATGATCACCGTGGTAGGCATCCTCTCCATGTATATCAATAGGCATACTAAGGTTTCAAATCTCGGTGGAGCATCTCGCAAAACATCAGGATGAGGTACAATCCCAAGCGTCAAGATGAGACTATCCCATTATTGTCCGAGCATCCAGATCGGTGTATCATAGGATATCCCTGTCCCATATGTCAGGATAGGATGCAATTCTGATTCCTCAAGAAAATCAGACAGCTCCGTCCTATGGAATTTAAAATCTTGGAGATACTCAACATTAGAGTAGACCACCCTTCCGTGGAGAAGCATGATAAGGTGGCTGGGTCGACATGAAAACTGCCTCAGTTGATTTGTGCTCCGGGGTTCATTCTTGCCACCTTGCCCTCCAAGAAGCTTAACAAATCCATGTCCATGCACTCAAATCTGGCCTTACTTCAAAATTATTTTCTAGAATATATGTGCAGAAAATATTCGATAAAACGCTCAAGAGATACATAACTTGGAACGTCACACTTATAACAGGTTTGCCTCTTTAGAGTACTGCGCCTTGGAAAACATAGGGGTAAAGAGTTATATCACTAACTTTATTTATTTAAAGGTGATAATACCCTCTTCCAGTTAACCCAAATATGTAGATTTTCTATTCTTGCACAAAAAAAAAAAGGCACTGAAGCAACTACAAGCCCTGCATCCAAACAAAAGAAATCTAGCCATATGTAACTAGAATTCCTGCGATTTCACATGTATGCAACTCCAATTGCCACGTACCTCTAGCAGCAAGGAATCAAACGGCCCCAAAGATGATAGAATGGGGATCCACCACTCACCTTAGCTGCGGGCTTTTCATTTCCCTGCTTGCAATATTTTGAATTCTAACACATATAAAAATTAAATAATATAAGATGCAACAAAATCCAGACCGGTCATCGATAAATTGGGTAAAGTTTGCTTTTCCCCTCCTGCCATTGACCCTTAGTTGCATCAAACGCCTGCTACACCTACCAGCCCGCCATCGCATTTTAGCGGCTCGGAATCTGATTCGGCTACGAAACGCGATTCCAGATATCCCGAATCGCGTATCAGAAAATACGTTTTTTATCGGGGGAAAAAAAACCAAAAGAGTTCCCAAAAAAAAACCTAAAATGCCAATTTATAGACGTTAATACATTTTATTCGGATTAGGACTGCTAGAAGATTTCTTTGAAAAAAGGAAAAAAAAAAACTCAAAAAGGGATATACATAATTACCTATTTGGATGCGCAGATCCTCCTCTTGGTTTCCTAATCAGCAGCTTCTCTTCATCTTTTTCTCGGCTCATCTTCGCCCTGAGATCGATCGCTAATTTGTAGGGCTCTTTCCATCCCTCCAATTTATCAGAACTGGTATAAGAGAGAGAAAGCTGGGGACGTGGCAAATGGAGGAAGAGAGAGAGGGGCGGTGGCGGGGAGCGAGCGAACGAGCGAGCGAGAGAGAGATTTGACGGGGGAGAGTGATCGGGGCGGTGATATCTGAGGGTGCGAAATTTCTCCAAGGAAAAGAGATTCGGGAGAAGGATTTGGTCCCTCGATAGTACCTGGTTAAGGTCTGGTTCGTTACCCCCAAAAAAAGAAAAAAAAAAAAAAAAGCAGCCTTATTTTTTTGTACTCAAGACGCTTTATCTACCTAACCATGTTAAAATTATTTCAAAAAGGGGACACAGTAATTTTAAGTTTTAACCAGCCGGTTAAGCCCCAGCCTCCTATATGCATTTCCAAACCGCCCCGTAGGAGTTAAAAACTTTCCTTTTTTCCACTATGATTACTGCTTTCCGTCTCCCTATCTCATCGGAGATCGAAAGGCGGTTGTGAGCTTTACCTTGGGCACTTGGCTTACGCCTCCAGCTAGTTACTCATCGTGATCTTTAAATCAGCTACCAATGGTGGTGTCAACTGTCAAGCAGCCTTTTCTGGTTTCAGAAGATGCTTTAAACGCTGACTCTATTCCGATTAGGGTAAGGTCTCGTAAGTAAATATTTTTTTTATGGATAGGATACATCTCTTATGTGAAAAAAGGATCACAAGTCTAGACTGGTCGTGATGGAAGGGCAACGTACCTTCAAGACCTCAGTTTTAGGGGTGGAATTCCGGGCCGCCTGGGAGGGAGTCTCCTATACAAGACGGGTATTGAAGGTTAGGAGCATCATCCTCGAGAAAAACTCAGCGGAAGTGATTGAGTGGATTCTAGAAGAGAAGACGGAGGTGTCCGACCACCCGCTTCTAGATGACATCCCGAAGTTGCTGAGGAAGTGTGATACATTTCAGATTGTGCATGTGTTCCGGAAGGCGAATAGAACTGATGACTGGGTCGCCTTTTTTGGTACTCACCATTTTGGAGAGGTTCTCTAGACCTGTTTTGTATTCGTTCCTCCACATCTGTGCAGTATTTTGTCTCTTGACTCAGATGACAATACTCACGTAAGATTAGGGTGAGCTGCCAGTGTGCTAAAAAAAAAAAAAAGGATCATCTTGCTTTCTGATCCACCATTAGATCATACTCTACATAGCTTTCAAAGCACTCTAAACTCTTTCATTCTTCTAGCTGCACGGATATCAAAGCAACTAATGGGTGATCCCACGGCAGATTTGCACGGAGGAAGACGAATCCTTCTTTCATGCAAAAGATACAAGCCCGTCCCTTTTTGTGTTGGAAGAGCATTTGGATGGCTGAAATTCTGGCCTCCATCACTGATCATGTAGGCAATGATCAAAAATGAAATATAGTCCATCAACATGAACATCATTCACATAACCTGCATAGTCAAAATGAAGGATATAAAAGCCATTGCCAAGATACAACGCTTCAAACTCACTCATCTTCCACAATCTTCTCAGCAATTTTACGATCGCTGCTCGTGCCCAAGGGCTACGAAGGCTACATTTTGTTTCTTCAGAGATTGAAACTCTAGGGATATCCGAATCATCCATGTCGTCTTCATCGTCATCTGATACATCATCCTGAACTTGCTTAATATTTGAATCAGACTTAGAACTAGACCCAAGAGTTTCCTTGAATGGTCTCATGCGAGATTGGTAGTCTTTCCATAGGGGTCTTATGAATGGTTTCTCCAATGTCATGAGTCTCTTGATCATTCTCCATCTCCATCCTCAGCCAAGAAACTCATCTCAGTTGCGAGTCCTCTTAACGACAGCTTTTTCAAAAGTTGAGAACATTGAAAGCAATCAGTACAGATTGGACCATTTAATCTGTGTGGTTAATTTAATCCATTCATGAGAGAACCGTGTAATACATGATTAGACAAGTCTCTTTTGACAAGAATTTTTCCCTTTCATTTCTTGTGCTGTTCATGTTCCAGGTTGTTTGCAGTTATAGAGTAGCAGTAGAGCTGTCTTCTTCTTCTTGAGACTAAGAGGAATGAATGATATTTTTGGAAAATTATTTGATTAGTAATATTTATGGAATAACATTGCAACAAATAATATATTTGATATGAGTCAATATGGATGATTATGGCATTAATAAAATACAACAATTTAACTAATCTTTAATTAAAAATAGTAAAGAATCAAGTAACATGCATTATAATAACATACTAATTGTTGCTTAAACTAATGAATGAGAATTGTGCAACCAAAAATAAAACAAAAATAATATAAAATTGATAGGTTATTGTGGTATAACTAGTTAAATTAAATATTAGAATTGAATTGATTTTCCTCTTTTACCTCAAACAATGAATCTATTCCGTGTCCCATTCCACTCCGATTCTCATTCAGATTCTTTTTGATTATTGATAATCAAATATAAAGTGCAATTTATAAGTTCATGAATTCTAGACTTCGTATTTGTATGTACAAAGTTTCAGATGCATTCCCTGGATCTAACTATGATTTAAGAAACAAATAATTTATAAAATCATGACCTTTAAACTTTGTATTGGTTACGGGTGGCAATCGGGTTGGGTCAAATGTGAGTTTTGGGGTCAAAAATTTCTCAATCTGAACCCAACCTATTTATTAAACAGCTAATCCAACCAAACTTGCATAGCCCATTCATTAAACAAGTCAAGTCAAGTTAAACGAGTTTTGTAGGTTTAGTGGGTTTTTTAACAAATTAAATAAATTTAAATAGGTTCAACAAATTAAGTGGGTTGGGTTAAATAGGACAAAATAGGTTAAATAGATTATATCAAAACATGATCCAGTTATTAAACGGGTTAAACGGGTTAAAAGTCTAAACATGGCCCAATATATTTAATAAATAGGTTTAGATAGATCGACCCATTTATAACCCAAACTTATTTATGTCAAATCCGAACATGCTTAAAGCAGGTTTTTTGCAAATCAAGTTAACAGATCGGGTCATAAATTGCCACGCCTAGTATTAGTACTAATGGCAGAAATATTGGACTACTCGATCTTAGACAATTTTGGCCCCGACTGAAGAGCCGACCACCCGAGGTGAACGACGTCGGCCTCAACTGAGGATCCATCCATCCGAGGTGAGCGATTTCGGCCCCGATCGAGGAGTCCATCAACACATGTCACAAGAACTAACAATCCTCATAACCGACGGCCTTAGTAGCTCACAGTCTTGGAGATACCACAGTCTGCACCTGACAAGCACTGCACGCCGCCCACGCGGACTGACTTCACGCCCCGATCGTGCTATCGGTCAATACTTGGCCCTCAATGCACGCCACGTCAGCCCAAGTAATGATAAATCCGACTCCTTTATATAAAGGGACAGCCTGGAGGACCTCAGGTATGCATGCTATATTGCTCATAAAGAACAAAACTCTACTGAACTCTCTCTTCCATACTGTTGTCTCTCTATTCTGACTTAGACATTAGAGAGTCCTCCGTTAAAAACTTTTTGGCAAGCGAATTTTTGCAAGTTATCCTTGGAGGAGACCAGCGACCCTATCTCAGCCAGCCTGCTCAGCTCAGTTCCAACTGACCTCAAGCTCGTTCGAGCTGCGCTCTGACCTTGCTTCGGATCCTGCGACAACAGGTACAAGGTTTTAGTTGCATTCGCTGGATCTCAATTGGATTTATGAATGAAAGAAATAGCAAGAATTCTTCATCTGTTCTCGTCCTTATCTCTAGTTCAGATGATCTGATGGCTACCATTTGATCGCTCCTTCCATTTTGATTGGAACGGATACGAAATATGCCAGCTTTTCATGGTATTTATTTATTAATCTGCTTATCGATTTATGTCATTGTTTCCCCGGTCATTCCAAACAAGCATGTAGAAGGATACAAATGAAGCTCACCTTGGAGTAGTAAAGACCTCCAATCCTCTTTATCTTTTCTCATATTCTTAATTATAGCTCTCATGTAGTATATAATATTATATTATATTTAAACTAAAAAAATGAGAGTGCATTTGGTTCGCATTTGGAATCTAAATTAATTAGAATGAAAATTAAAATAACTATTTTTGCGATGTGTTGGATTCGCCACTAAAATTTGGAATCAGAATAGTCACCATGATCTGCACTTCCCAAAAGCTATTAAACAATTAATGGAGAGATATTATTGGAAAATTAATTTTTAGATAAGCTGATGGAATAGAATTTGAATACTAAGAGAAGCGTTGAAATTAAATTTTAAAGAATTGAAGCATTTTCATGTCCTTTTAGAGTGAGAACGAGAACATAACTTCTCCAACCAAATGCTTGAGTTCATTTTCGTTTTCATTATAAAGCCCAACAATCATGTTTAATTACTTTTCTCCCAAGTCACTAGAACGCAAAGTTAGGCAACTAAATGGATCAAAAAAAATGCACCATGTCAACAATCCAGACACATACCATTGTCAGGTGGGACCCACATGCCAAGTCACAAAAGAACAAAATAGATAATTAAATAGATCAAGGCATCCAAAATTATTGGTTGAACTAGATCCATCAACATCAACAGTGGACCAATCCTAATTATAGAGCAACATACATAAATATGGAGAGAAAAAATAGACGAAAAATGGAGCAATACAGACATAGCTACGTGTGGTGCGCTATGGTTGGACTGGTCCACAGCTGAGTTGGTGGACGTGAACCATTCAATATTTTTTTGCTGGAGGCACTAACCTTGTCGCGTGGTGGAACCTCAGGATCAAAGAATGTCATCTCAAATAAGAAACATTAGGAGCCTTAGATATTTTTTTCGTGCTCATACTTATCAACAAGTTGTTAAGAAAGTGGAGGAAAAAAAAGAAGGGCGTTGACTTGACTTGGCCTTATATGTGGGCATACCTATTTCTAAAAAACCAATCTCCAGAGGATTCTCTCTATTGCTTTGCTTCTTTGTTGCAGCTCAACATCACAAGAAGGCCTTCTTTCTCTTTGATCAATCTCCAAGCCACCATGTATCCAAATCAGTCATACCCATCGGCCGGGCTGCCACCGGCGATGGGCGTTCCCTCGGCGTTCCAGATGCAGCAGGGGCCTCATCTATGGTCCACCGGACTTTGCGACTGCACCACCGACTGCTGGAGCTGTAGGTTTCTTCTTAGGTTTTATCCTGAATCCTCAAATTACTGGTTTTAGTATCAAGGTATGATGAATTATCTCCAAGTTTATCTCTTCTCTTGAAGGTTGCATGACTTGCTTCTGCCCGTGTATCACGTTTGGCCAGATTGCAGAGATTGTGGACCAAGGAGCTACTTGTAAGTCTCTCTCTTTGTTGCATATATGTCTTGATTTTTAGAGAAGCTTGTTGCATATATGATAACCATGAGGGCTAACAAAATAGTGGCATTTGAAATTTTAGAAACCACTTAATCTTATTTTGCTATCATAGTTAGGACCAAAACATATACAAGCCAGTAATTGAGGTGTGGGATGAATATAACCATTGGGATATCGTGCTTATTATTTTGGAATTTGACCGTAAAATATAATATAAAAATATATATATATTTTTTTTGTATGAATGAAATTGAATAATTTGATTGATGAACAAAAAGATTTAGACTAGACATGTTATAAATTACCTGTCACGGGACTAATCGTGACACATTGGTTTGCCACTATGGGCCGAAGTGCAGTTTTCTTGGTTTGCCACCGTGGGCCGAAGCATGGATATTTTGGTTTGCCGCTGTGGGCCGAAGCACAGTTATTCTGGTTTGCTACTGCAGGCCAAAGCACAGTTATCTTGGTTTGCCACCGTGGGCTGAAGCATAAATATGCTGGTTTGCTACTGCGGGCCGAAGTGCAGTTATCTTAGTTTGCCCCTGCAGGCCGAAGTGCTGTGTTATCTTGGTTTGCCACCGCGGGCAAAGCGTTAATATTTTGGTACGAGGCTTTATAATTTTTGTCTTTATTTTGATGAGATATGGAGTTAATCCTTAGTTTAAATTTACTATATTTATATTTGTGTGAGTGTGTGGAATTCTTACTGAGCTATAAAGCTCACAATCACTTTTTTTCTTCTTCTTTCGTAGTCATAGGATGCATAGTTTCGGATAGGTTGGGTGTGAAGTTCAAGCATCAGAGTTATAAGTTAGTTTATTTTTTTCATACCGATGAACATTTAAAGATCTTGTAACTGAACTAGTTGGATTATTTGAAAATGATGGATTTATTTATTTGGAATATACGGCTTTTCTTTGTTGAGTTAATGGATATTTGTTCATCTTCGGCCATGCATGATCTCTACGGTATCGCTTGAGGGCTCATGCGGCCGTGTCATGTGGTTGACCCAGGTAATAGGTTCGGGGCATGATAGAAGTGGTATCAAGAGTATAAGTTTAAAAACACTAGGGAGCTGTGACATAGCAGCGAAAGTGTAGTTGGTTAAATCATTTTAAATTTGGTCAAAAACACTAAGTCTAAAGGTCTTGCAATAGAAGACTTAATTTGCTTTTCCAATTAAGTAGACTTGATTTGAGTATCTTCAATGCCTTGGTATGTTAATTTCGAGAACGAAATTATTTTAAGAAGGGAGAATATAAAGTTCTGGCACAAATCTCATGCACAAATCTCAAAGTTGGGTGAAAAAGAAAAAGAATTCTCACGTATGTGCTCTGCATGTGAGATGGGAGGAAGAAGCGGACTCCTTTCAAGAGTCAGTCTTCTTCTCCGATTCCGTCGTGGAGGAGGACTCCTCGATGCCACCGGACCATCCTCCTTGTCCTTGGTTTTAGGCTATAAAAGGAGGTCTATGTTCCTCCTCTAGTATCCTCCTTTGAAGCCTCAATTTAGAGTCGGAAAACTTGATCTTTCCGTGGAGGGTTTCATTGTTGATTGGCCGTGAGATCTTGCTGGCAGCAAGGTAAGATTTCCCAACTTCTCTCTCTCCTTTTTCCTCTTTGGGCCATCAATTCTCTTTGATTGGAGTTGGCAAGTCGTCGGAATTCAACTCGAAACAGGGTGCTCTATTTCGGTTTTTGTTCACCGCCGTCGACTATCGCCGGCCACCATCCATTGCCGCTGCTCCCTTCCTCGCGGCCCAGCAGCGCTCTAGGCCACCATCGCCGGCCAGATTTGAGTGGTTGATGGCCGGAATCTTTAGGAAGGACCAGAGGTCCAGGCAGACAATGCTAAAAATTAATACTGTTTCATAATTTGGTACCATTAATCATGTTTGTTGGGGCCACTCTAATGATTAGGCCTGATCTTGTATTGGGACAACTGTCTGGAAAAGAAGATGTTGAGCAGACCATTTTGCTCTCGAGTTCATAGATCGAGAAGAGGATCAGTATACTCAGTGTTTGAGTCTGTCATCGATAGAAGTAAGGAGTCCTGCACACAATCACACGTGTTGATGAGTTTGAGATTTGTATCATTTTATGTATGATTGATTAAAGATTTTTGACATATATATTTGGTTAATATATAGACATATCAACATCAACGATTATGTTTGCTTAGATTATGATTTTGGTTTTTGGGATATAATGTTAATTATTTTAGTATTTGGGCGTGAAATATAATATGAAATTATATTTTTTTGGATAAAATTGAATAATTTGATTGATGAATAAAAGAATTTGGACCAGATTTGTTATAGACTGCCTGTCATGGGCCAAATCGCGACACATTAATTTGCCACTGCGGTCCAAAGTGCAGTTATTTGGTTTGCCACCATAGGCCGAGGCGGGTATGTTCTAGTTTGCCACTTGATTGTACCTATTGAACCCGAACAAAATGCCTATTAACTATTCACGGTTGTAACCACAAGATTATAACGTTCCCCTCTCTTAGGAACGGAATGATTGTGTGTTTGTAACTATGGGACAGAATGCTCCTATAGTTGAAACTACGTACCCTCTCTATATATTTATTATTGGATATAATAATGTAATGAAGCCTAGCTTTTAATTCCATTCTTCACAAATCAGACAAATATAACTGAGAGTTTATCAAAGTTCTAGACTATCAAAACCAGAGATGGTCAAAAAATTTAAAGCACCAGTTTGGTTTCCTTATGGTTGTTGATCTAATTGGCTTGGTGTTTGGATACAGCATGCGGTTCAAGCGGGGCACTCTATGTATTTCTGGGAATCATATGTTGCCACTGGATATACTCGTGCTTCTACCGCTCCAAGATGAGGACACAATTCCGCCTGGCCGAGAGGCCCTGCTGCGACTGCCTTGTACACTGCCTTTGTGAACGATGTGCTCTTTGCCAGGAATACCGAGAGCTCCAGCGCCGTGGCTTTGACATGGCTATAGGTATTTTTGATATATTTGCACACTTGCATCCATGCATGTGTTATTTATAGTTGCATGCATGTACATATGTATGTATCGAATATTTTCTTGAATGGATAGTGCCACATAAATTAGTTTCCCACCTTTTGTTTGTTAGAACCCGTGCGGACGTGTGTTTAGTTCCGCATCGGTTATTCGCTGGGTCGATCTTGGGTAGTTATATAGGATCAAGAAACCCAAATAATACCTTCCGGCTAGCAATTTTGGATGAGGTCCTGGGTTGTTACAAATGGTATCAGAGCGGATCCGGCCCATAACATATGTAGACTAGGAGATACTGCAGCATGGATTCATTGGAGCTGACCATGGGACAATCGTGGTATTTATGATTAGATTTGAATAGATATGAACCCTTAGCCTGACGAGAACGTCAGGGCTTGAACGGGAGGAGTATGTGAGAATCCTTGCGGGCGTGTGTTTAGTCCCACATCGGTTATTCGTTGGGTAGATCTTGGGTACTTATATAGGATCAAGGAACCCAAATAATACCTTCCGGCTAGCCATTTTGAATGAGGTCATGGGTTGTTACATTGTTTTACTCGGAAAAATTATAGACTCTGGATCTTGTGGCCACCATCACAAGATGGATGGCCATCGGACGAAGCATGCGTGTATGGCATGTAAGACTGTCTTATTTAATGCTCGTCTATCTATCATCGAGTGATGCACAGCACTTTGCGGCACTGCAGAGGAAAATTATATTATATTTCAAAAAATAGGTGCGAGTTGCAACATAAGGAATTCTTATTGGATACTTGTTGGAATTATCGTGGCAGGGTGGCACGCCAACATGGCGAGAAGGGCACAGGGGACGGTTGTGCCGCCCGTCGTGCAAGTCGGCATGATGCGCTGAAAGGAAGTCCATCCGCAACTTGAATGAAAGTCAAGTCAAAGAAGAAATCTTTAATCGCATGGAAGGAGCATGCAAGACATGAGATGCGGATGGCAATTTCCATTTGATTGCTGACATGCATGGTGCATGCCAAGTTGCTTGTTTAGATGCTAAAGCCATGTCCTGGTTCTCTCTCTTGTGGTATGTTTGTGCTATAATTATAGAACCACAAATTACATGCTAGTTAAGACCTAAAACGAAGGTAAATGGGTAATTGGATCCTCTTTTTTTTGTTGTTGAGAAGACAACCTTCATATTCTTGATCTTCAATACAAAAGCTATCCTTGAGTACATTGTAAAACTTTGATCTTTAACGAAGTGCTCCCTTCTCTATCCAATGTGATAGAAGGCAGAGCAGTACGGTATAATCTAATGTGTTAACGTATCAGCTATCATCATACAATCATTTGAATCCACAAGCATGTCCTAGGTCTTCGTATAGCTCACACCATCTCTTTTCTTTTTTCTTTCGGAGTTGCAGGTTGCTTGGTACTTGGCAATAGTTGGGATCATGGGTGAAAGAATAAGTAGAAAAACTATCATTGATACTGGTTGGATGATTAAATTTTGTAATAGTTCCAGTTTTGTTAATTGTTATGAATTGAGATCATTATTTTTTAATGATATTAAGGTTATAAAAAATTTTAGGTCTTGTATATTTTTTAGGGCTTTGCCCTAGGAAGTATGTCGTTGTGTCACATAGCCGACCCGAGCATTGGGTTCGGGGCATGACAGCATTTGTAGATTTAATTGATAATTGTTGTTGGTTTGTGAACCTAAGGAGATAATAGACATTTTATTGGTTATTGACAATATTTAATTATTTATATTTAACATCTATTTAAAATATTTTTAGTATTTTTAAATAAAAATATGATCATGAAACTTGAGGCGCCACTTGAAGCTCGAAGCCTTAGGCCTAAAAGATAGACCTGAAGGTTAGTTGACCAGGCTCGAGCCTAAATTAATTGTGTTTTACTTGGGAGAATAGGCCTAAATGGGTTGAAGCCGGCAGGCCCAGCCAACTTCAGCCCATGGCCCCAAAGCCAGAATAGAGGAGCTCTTACTCCGTCTTGCTCACAGCAGAGAGGCCGCGAAGTCGGCACGACTCAACGGGTAGTTGAACTCTCCGACCATGCGAAGAGTTAGAATGGCCACCGACCATCTCATGGTGCTTATCCGCCCACGTTCCTCGGGGGCGGTGCAACCACTCTTGGGCTTATCCACTCGGGAGCCTATAAAACCCCTCTCCCTCATCCCTTTTAGAGCATCGAACCTTCTTCTCCTTCTCCTCCCTCATTCTCCTCCTTCCTCGATGGCCGGTGTGCCACCCTGATCGAGCACCGTCGCCCAAAGCCTCCTTTTTTCTCCATTTCCTCCGTATACTCTATTCCGAGGCTCTTTTTCCCTGCTTTGAACTCTGCCGCCGCTAGCCGCCAGCCGAGCTATCCTCGGCTGAGGTTCTTCTCCTTCTCTGGTGGCCGGCGTGCCACCTTGACCAAGCACCACTACCTGAGATCTCTCTTTCCTGTGCTCTCCTGTTCTGAGATCCATTTTTCTCTCTTCATCGGAATCGCTGCCGCCGCCACCACCCCAAGATCGCCGAATTGAGCAACTGCGATCGAGATCCTTCTCGTCCGTCGATGTGTTGGTGAGCCTCCTTTCCCTCTATTCTTCTATTTTTGGTTAAACCGAAGCCAATTTCTTCCTCTGTTCCGTCTCCAAACCGACCAAATCGAGACTATTTTCTGTTTCTTCTTCTCACCAGTCGCCACAGCGGCCGCCGGCCGCCACTGCGGTTGGCTTGCCGTCGACTAGACGACGGCCTCTGGCCATTAAGGCCCGACCACCTCGTCGGCTTCTCCTTCCCTCTCTTCCTTCTTTTCCTTCTTCTCTCCCTGTTTCTGAGCTTAACATGATGAAGAACATTTTGGGCTGTGAACATTCATTTGGGCTTAGTTCGGTGATTTTGGGCCCTATTGGGCCGTACCTATTGTGGGCCGAGTTTGGGCCCTGTTGGACCATATCCATTGTGGGTCGAGTTCGAGCATGTTGGGTCGTGCCCATTATAAGCCGAGTTTGGGCCCTATGGGGCCAGGTCCATTATAAGTCGAGTTTGGGCCCTATAGGGCCTTGTCAATTTTGGGCCAAGTTTGGACCCTGTTGGGCCATGTCTATTGTCGGCCGAGTTCGGGCTTGTTGGGCCATGTCCATTATGTGCCGAATTCGGGCCCTATTGGGCCGTGTCCATTATGGCTAAGTTCGGTTTTATTAGGTCGTGTCCATTATGGGCCGAGTTCGGGCCTGTTGGACCGTATCTATTATGGGCCGAGTTTGGGCCCTATTGGGTTGTGTCCATTGTGGGCCGAGTTCGGGCTCCGTTGGTCCATTGTGGGCCAAGTTCGGGCCTTGTTCACCCTATTGGGCCATGCCCATTATAGGCCAAGTTCGGGCTGTATTCACTTTGGGCCTGTTCATCTATTACGAAGTCGTGTCCAATTGTATTTTTGACTTTGTTTGGCTTTGAAATTACCGATGAAATTAATTATATTTTAATGATATTTAAACAGGTAAACCTGATCTACCTACCTATTTAAAGCGAGAAGATGTAAGTAACTTAATACTTCAAAGCATGTTTTCTAAATTATTTAGTAAAATATTGATTAGTAGATTAAATTTTGATATAAGTTTTGTACTTAGTTAAATTGGTTAGGCATATTAATAATTATTTTAAAATTATGTTATATGTTCTGAAATCAAAAAAATATAACGAGATAAATTATAAAAAAAATTTATTTTGTATATATGTATTCTCAGCATGGCTATGATCTATTTTTGCCCCGCTAATAAGTATTATTCGTTGGCCCTATAGACTTATATCTTTAAAAATCTGGTTTCGACACTGCACCACCAATGATTAGAATAGTGGTATTTGGACACTATTGCCATCGATGGTTAATAATAGTAGTATTTGTTACTTTGTGCGACCCATGCCATTATGTTATGTGGCTATAGCCTATTTATGTTGGTATTCTGTTATCAGTTTTTATAAAAGTAATAATAAATTTTGAAAGGAAAATATGTTTATTGATGATTGATTTTTCATTCATTATTTTATATTTTAATTAAATATCCCACATGCTTTGACTCCACTCTTGGGTATTATGTCGCTTATTGGGCTAGTGTAGCTCGCTATCATATTTTTCATGTTTTCAGATCCAGATGCATACGCATGATCGCTTGGGACTTTGGGAGTGCGATAGATTTCCTGAAAATTCTTTCAGACATTCCCATTTTAGTTAGACTAGTTAGAATATTTGATTTATATTAGCACATGTTACTTTGAAATTATTGTAAGAACTATTTGAACAAATTAATAATTAAATAAATTTTTAAAAATTTGTTATTGCTTTGATATGATCTGTAGCCTTGCATGCCTGTATGGTTCGCCGTACAGGCATGGGACATTTATCGCGCTTCGGGTTCGGAGCATGACAACATATGATTCTTATATATTGTTATTGGTTTGTAGTATGTACAAGTTATAATTTATGGCTATTAGCTTTAAATAATATTAACATTTTGTATGCTAGGCAAAATTTCCTTGCACTAATGTCCAAAATTTCCTCAACACGTACAGCTGAAAACAATTCCGAGAGTAGAAGGTAGTTCGACTTAGAGACTAGGCCAAATTAAATGACCTTGGTATTCCACACTGGATCATGGTCAAGTCATCTGACTACTTTCCTTACCATGTTTCCATTGAACAATTTCATGAACTTTGAACGGTCAGGTATGTCGACTCATGTTAACCGCTCTCTTGAACCTTTTTATTCTTAATGTGGCGTAACACACTTAATCCATGTCTGATACATTCATGCAATGGAGAAGGGACATAAAAAAATTCCTATAGAGTCTAGTCGTAACATTTGCAGTCCAATGCTAAGACTACGACAAAAGTAATGAACCAGTGATTCACGTTACAACCTCTATTTAAACCCTCTCCACCTAGAGGTTCTTCACAGCACCAATTCCAAATACTTTCAAGCCAATTCACAAGACTTGAAACTTTGGAAGGGATGGCTACGTGGAGGGGAAGAAATATGGTGGGAGTAATGTTTCTTATGTTCTTGATTGCTAGTTCGCAGCCTCTCTCTACTGCAAGGCCATTACAAGGGCATATTCAGCTCGTCGAGAGAGGTTTGGCATTGGAGTCCCTTCCAAAAAGTCCCCCTCAACCGCCTGGCTCAAACTGCAGCAGTGATCCCAACAAGCAGGGTGGCCATTGCCCAAACTCTGGAAGATAACTGGATTTTCTATGATGATGAAACTACAATACATACTGAAGTGCAATAATGCTTATAGGGTGATGGTGTTTGTTGTTAGAACCTAAGTAGGGTTCAAGTCTATACTCTGGTGGTTGTTACGAAGTTTCGAATAATTTCCTTATGTATTTTTGTTTTTGTTTTTTATTTTTAATTTTTTTCTGAGGGAAGCAATAGGCTCAAGGTGCCTATTTCATATGTTTATTTATGAAGATAAGTGCCTTCTCGTGGGGTTTTGATTGTTGTTCATTTCAAGTACCGGTCAATGCAAAATTTCAGTACTGATTTGTTCCTAAATTAGTCAGCAATCTTAGCATTTGCACTTTGTTTATTGTATGACTTAGTTCTCATCTATGAATGTGAGTTGGGTTGTGGAAAAATGTATGCAGGCATGTCAAGGAGGGAGAGAGGTGGAAAGAGTGAAAAAAAGGATGAGATTCAAAAATAATTAATGAAAGTTAACTGCATCTCCGCCAAGGATCAAATGGTGGTGTTATTTGATTTCTAATTGGTTGAGTTGGTAAAATCACTAATTCATAATCCCAATGAACTCACAACAAAAAATACCTTGATGAACTTCAATGATGTTATCTATCTTTTTCACAAAAGGTATATAACCGTTATAATACTCATTAGTGATCCCATAAAGTACACTTTCAAATTTAAAAATAGCAAACAATAACAAAATTTTGCAGCGTTCTTTGCCAAATCATTGTCCTTCTAATAAAAAATATTATTTTTCTACCTATACAAACTCCTTCAAAGACAAAGTAAATAACAAATCGAATTTTAAAAATATTATTTATGTAGAGAAATGATAAATACGCAAATAATAGATGTTATTTGATTTTATGATGCACCATAACATCAGCAAGTAGTATGTTATAATAGTGGTTTTCTTTTTTGATATATATATATATATAAAATATATTATTTTAATTTTATGATATACATTATTTAAACTTTGAACTCCCTCCACCAATTTTGCCACAGGACCTGAGGTCGCGATGAAAGCAATAGTTATCAAAGAGTATTAAATTATATGCAAAATTTGGGTTTTGGATGCTCATCACAATCAGCAAATTCTTATATATAAGGAATGAGGTTTTCTCTTCTTACCGCAAATTTGTAAGATGTCGAACAACTGCTTCAAATATAGTACATCTTGTTGAACTTCAATATCTATAGACTTATTAGCTAAATGGCAACTGAAAGAAAATGAATTTCTCATATTTAACTAATACTAAATGCAAAATGAAAAATACAAGAAATAAGAATCTCCTGCAGGGGATTAGATCATGCTACTTGTCCCTCCTTTCACAAAAAATGGAGAGATGGACACGAAGATTTGAAAAAAAAAAAGGGTAAAGTGGAAAAGATCCAAGTGACTGGAAAGGAAAAAAAAATAAAGAGGGACTTTGTTTCAAAAAAAATGTCGTTTGGGGACTTAATTAGGGCTAACCAGTAAAAGATGTAAATATGGAACTGATCTCAAAACTCAATTGTACTTTCGAGAAAGATTTCAATATCGCATTTGCCTAGAAGAAGAAAAAAAATTATGTTTTCACCATTTTCTTCTCAAGACCTTTCACTTTTTTTGATCATGTGGGAGTTGGAATTAACTCCTGGTTAACTTTTTGCCTAGCTCCAGGAACGATTGAAGCCATACCCAATTAAAAAAGATGATTTGATCGAATATTTCAATTCATAGATGCAAATCTCAGATCAATGAATGCAGATATTCTCGATACTCACATAGAAGAAAAAAAAAAGTGACTTTGATAAAAAAGAAAGTAACTTGGACAAAAAAGAGTATAAATCCATCAAATTGGCTTCATTAGAAACTAGGGCTGTATGTATTTTTTGGACAGAAAGCAATCAATTAGTAGCTAATATTTTTGATAGTATGGTAACAATATCTTTCTTTTGATGAATCTTTTTCATGGCTCAATAGATAATTTGATAAGGCAATAATTTTTTTTCTATCCAAACATGTTAAGATCAAATCCAAAATGACTGATGTTTCATAGTACCATATAAACATAAATTCTCATGTTTATAAAGAAAATATAACTCATATCAAACCCGAAGTGCCATGTGAACTATGACAAATATGCTAAGTATGTATATGATTCTAAAAAATAGATTGATTGTTGTAGGTCTAGAGAATCTAGCTAATAATAGACCGATTCTTGTGGTTATGGAGAACCTAGCTACAAGGGATCTAGGAATGGAGAGCTCTCCCCCTTTTTCCACCCGACTCAGGAATATTTGTTTGGTAAATAATAACACCCTTAGACATCTCTTCTCCTATATCTACTCTTTCTATGCCTATGAATTCCATAGGATCCAAAAATGAGATATTGTTGCACTCAAAATTTGTATCCATTTTTTATGATATTATGCATAGATAAGATATATAATGGCCAAGCCCCGAGAATTCTTTTATAATGATTTTTGATAAGTGAGATTTTGACCCAAACCAAACAAAGAATAAAAGACAAAAAAAAAAAACAATAAGAAAATCAATAGAAGTTTAGACCTGAATCTTGCAAGCTTCCAGCAAAATTCATTCCGGAGTCAATCTCCTCAGTTTTTTATTAAACTGATGCTCTTTATTCTTTATTCTTTGTTATTGTTATACTTCCATCTCTTCAAGATATTCGTCCTATATTCTAGTATAATTATTCCAATGCAATGGTAGATTCGTGTATAGAAAGCATACTAGCTACCTACCAAATTTTTATTGGACGATCACGGTACTTCTCAAAAATTGAAATTCTTGATCATAACTCAGATTGAATCTTGAGTTCACAAATTTATTATGTAGAAGGTAGAAGTTTTTTCCACCAATGTAATTGAGAACAAATGTGAGAAAGGGACTTTCATCTAGTCTTGCTACGTATCTATTGTAGAAATTATAGGATTAATTACCGGACATGCAAAATAAAAATACTTTGGCCTAGAGATATTGGTTTGACCACGGAAACCCTCGCGTGGAAACCATATTTCCTACTGGTGCAATAATGTTTGACTTGAACAAACACGAGGGACCCTAGCCTTGGCATGTAGTGACTACGACTTGTATTAGTTCCCTCTTGACCACGCACGTAGTAAATCTCCTTGCATTCTTCATTTTGACCATGAACTCCCGTAAAAGGCGCCACCATGTAAAACTTAAGACTGGTCATGCATTCATTGGCCTGCAAAGGCTTTGATCCGGTCCAAATCTTGCTTCACCTCAACTTGAGGTCATGAGGAAGCTTAATTAATTCTCCTTGACTCCAGTTTTTGGGGTACGTAGTACACGACCTCTTCAACTTTTCTCCCATCATGTTTGTGAGTTTGCAGGGAACATGAAGAGATACAAGGAGGGAGAAGAAAGACGACTTTCCTTGATTACCATATTTCGTTGCCATATATTCAGCGACCCATTTCATCAACTTTGAACGGTCTCAAATCTTGACTCATGCTAACTTTCTCGTATGAGATATTTTAGTCTTGACATGCAACACATTTCATCGATTTTTCAAACATTCATACAGCAGAGAAAGGATACAGAAACTCCTCCTGGGTCCAGTCTACGAATCCGGTAAAAGTAATGGACCAACGATCCATGTTGCAAACTCTATTTAAACCCTCTCCATCTAAGGTTCTCCACTGCACCAAAGCCAAACGAGTTGGATATATAGAAGAGAGACATTCTTGCCGATACACAACGACAGTCGAGGAGGTAGAAACTTTGGAGGAGATGAGTTCATGGAGAGGAAGGCAAATGGTGGGATTGATGTTTCTTGTGTTCTTGATTGCTAGTTCACAGCCTCTCGCTGCTACAAGGCCATTGCAAGCCGAAATTTGGCTCGTGGAGAGAGTTTTGGCGTTGGAGTCCCTTCCTAAAGGTGGGCCAGGGTCAGGTCCTTCATGTGGCACTAGTAACCCCAACATAGGCTGCCCTTGACCACCCGGAAGATAAATGAATGTGCTATGATGATAAGGACTACGAGAAATAATGAAATGCCATATATTGCTTTGTTTGGGGCGATTTTTGCTGTAAGCTTGGGTTAGGATCCAGGTAGTGTTCGAGTCTATACTTTGATGGTTCTTGTAAAACTTTACAACATTTTTGTTTCATTAATTTTATTTTCAGATGATAAGCATCTTACTCGTTGGGTTGTGAATGTTGTTATTTTGAAAAAATTGTTAATGCAGAATTGCATTGATATGTTCTTAAATTGATAGAACATACAGTCTCGACATTTGCAATTTTATCTCTCATGTGTCTATGAATGCGTGACGATGTGAAAGTGCTCCGAGATATCCCTACGATGATCACTAAACCGTTTTTGGCTTCAATTTTTCACAACACGAAATGCCATAATTTAATTTTCTGATTTAGCAATCACTACTGTTTGTCCTGCGATGTAACCTGTGTGTCTCCAAAGTCAGAACAAGAAGTATATTAAGCTTTTCACCATTGTAGATGAATTTATTTTTTTTTTAGTTGTAAGAGGGAGACTCAAAGTACGCATTGCCTACGGCATCTAATGCATTTTAATGTCTTTGCCGCGTGAACTCCACTGGCCCCACCCCTAAAAGAAAACCACCCTTTTTTTCTTGGTTTTCTACTGACAAGATGGGGAGACTTAAAAACACATTTAATTTGTGTCTGAAATTAAAATTAAAATAGATTTAAATAAAAATCAGAATGGCCACATTCTTTAATATATTTAGTTCATAATCAAAATTAAAATTAAAATTAGAATAAAATTTGAATATAAGAAAAAAAAATAGATATTGGATTGTACAAGATTAAGACATTCTCATTCTTCCTCTAGAATCGGAATTCTCTCTCTAATTAAATAGTTGGAATAGAAACCACTCATTTTTATTTTTATTCTAGAGTCCAGCAAATATGCACTTAGGGAAAAAGGTGCTCAGGAGAAAATGGATGGATTGGGGCTATATAGTTTCTACATTGCCATAGGCTACATGGTGAAAGTAAGGGAAAAAAAAAAGAATGGGACCAATTTTTGTGTTTCTCAAAAAAAAGGAAAAAATTATATAAGTTTTTGCATTTTTCAGAAAAACGATGTTAGCATAATTTTAGGGATCACGTAACAACCTGCATCACCCATAATATTTTTTTTTAGTACAACGGCGGCTCACACCCTATGGGTGTAGTTGCGGCAATATTTTTCTTTATTAGCGTAATTCTGTATCAACCTATATTATTTTTCTTTATTAACGTGATCTTATTAAAGTGATTTTAGGGATCACATAACAACTTGTATCAGTCAGTAATATTTTCAATTGTTAGTGGGATCCTATATCAGTATATATTATTATTTTTTGTATAGAGTCTATACACAAGTATATATAACCCCTAGATGTACTGAATATTTTTATTATTTTCTTCTTCTTCTGTAAATATTTTAACATGGTATTAGAGTTACCGATCACGTAACCTGCCATCATCTCTTCCGCCTTTGCTGTGCCGTCGTCGCCATGCCAAGAAACTTTAAAGACCCATTGTCGTTCTATCGATCTCTGTTCCGGATGAATCAGAATCCGAATTCTCTATTTTTTGGTGGATCTGCAGATCGTCTGTTTCTCCGCCGATCTCTATTTCCTAATGAATCAATATTGATCTCATTAGTAGATCTGCATATCCTCTATTTCTGGTAGATTATTATACAAAGATCCTTTGTTTTTTATGGATCCACATCTCCTTTCTACCGCTTTTCTCCTATTCTCTCAATCTCTGATTTTATTTACTGCCTTCGGCTCCTTTACCCTCCAATTCGAAGGCAATTGCTCCTCTTCAATTGCGCCTCCGTCTACGAGGATCGTCGACCTTCGGTTGCTTTCTTTTCGGGCTTTGTTCTCGTTGCAACTATCATTTTCTATGTGTTTTCTCGCCGCCACATCATCAAACAAGTCGATCAGCCACATCGACATATATGTCTAAGCTATCTCTAGCGACATGTATTTTGGAAACTCCGTGCTAATGCTTCCATGATCTAACTAGAGTTTGTGACATTAGACCAATTCTAATTTCTGCTTTAATTTTAATTTTTATGGCACACGTGATTTTTAATTGGTTCGTACTTCGTGGAATGCCCAAGTTATGATGCATGCATGGATTTATCTGATAAACTTTGAATAATATGAGCTTTTTATGGAAGGCCAAATTTTCTTGGAGTAATGTCCAAAATTTCCTTAAAGACGGCTGAAAACAATTCTCATAATTAGTACAAGATACTTCGACTTTGAGTATAGGTTAAATCACTTCGTTATTCCACAGTACATGATGGTCAAGTCATGACTACGTATTGTTTCTTTCCTTATTTTTTGTGAGAAACCTAGGTCACCACCATTTTTATGGAGAACATGAAATCATGCGAGAAAACAAAGGCTTTCCCTGCCAAATTTCCAGTGAGAAATTTCATGAACTTTGAATGGTCACAAATCTCAGACACACATTAACTGGTCTCCCGGACCATTTTAGTCCTGACGTGCTACAAATTTCATCCATGTTTCAATCCTTCATACGGTAGAGCAAGGATGCAGAAATTCCTCTCAGTTCAGTTGAAACATTCCCAATTCCAACGCCGGAAGACTTGCAAAGTAATGGACGAATACAACCTCTATATAAACCCTTTCTAAAGGTGGGCCACCACCAGGTCCTTCAAATTGCAGCAGCGATCCCGACAAGAAGGGGGACAGCTGGCCAAATCCTAAAAGATAACTGGATGCTCTATGAGGATGAGGACCTACGAGAAATAATCAGATGAATGGTATGATGTTTTTAGGGGTCATTGTCAGCTTTGGTTAGAACCTAAGTATGGTTCAAGTCTATACGGCTGATGGTTGTTATAATTGTAGTTTTTAATAACAACTTTTCATTCTGTTTATATCTTAAAACAAGTACATCTCTAATGGGGTTTAGAATGATGTTTGTTGCCGCCGTATCCGGATCGAAGTAGGAGCACAAAGCCGGAAAATTTATGGTGGGGGACCTTCTGATGCCTAAATCAGAATAATGAGGCAATTGTATGGAAGAAAGAGATTTCAGCAAAGTGACGACTCTATGAAAAGAGTAGCGTATTGTGTACCTTAGGTTTCTCGGGCTATTTTCCTTATATATGGGAGTGAGCCTTGTTATTACCTGGGCCGATGTGACGTGCAATAACGCCAGGCAGCGGCTGGTGGTACGACTGTAGCATAGGGGTCAGTCCATGTGGGCAGAGTGTGGTGCCAGTTTGATGCGGGACGTGAGCTACTATATATGATCACGGATTGACAGGGCTATCGGTTGTTGGGGTTGTCAGCTCTTGCCAATGCATGCCGATTGTTCTCCACGGCTGGCGACTCTTTGATCAGAGCCGAAGTCATTCCCTCGATTTATGTCCGAGAACAAGGAGGTCGGTCGAGCTCGAGGTCAGGATGTCCAATATTTCTCCCACTCTTGTCCTCCACTTCCGAGGTTGAACAATACTCTGGTTCGAGCGATGGAAGTTGAGTAGTTATCTCAATCGAGGGAGAGACCTTCGTCATGGGCATTAAGCATGCCGATTGGTTTTCTTGAAGCGTCGTCGGATTTGGGCCATATTGAGATGTCATCAGTGCGGGGTGACCCCAAGACACCATTAATCTGATGATCCAGTGAATCATCCCCGCCGTCCCCTAGGTGACACGTGGCTCGATCTACTCAGCAGTCGGACCGACGCTCTGATTGGAGCCGTCCGCGCTCCTTTATAAGGATGTTCCTGACCTTCATGCTCTATCTTTTGTTCCATTCGTTCCTTAGCTCAAGTACTCGAACGTCTAGGCCCTCGGGTGGTGCTCCGGCAAGGCCCTTCGCTTCCAGCTCCGGCATCCTTCGCGCTTCTCTATTCCCAGTGGGTTCTTGTTGCCATGAACTTCGATCCCTCGTAGATTTGCGAGAGGAGGAAAGCAAAGAAGAGGTCGGCCATGGTCGAAGAAGATGAGGCTCCCCACAAAGAAATGAAGAGGGGGAATCCTCTTCGGCTGCTACAGTTGAAGTCACTGTCGGGGTTCCCCCCTGAGGTTCCAACTCCCGAGGTCAGCAATCTGGCTTGGTCGGGTTCAAGGTCATCCGCTCTTTAGGAGAGCCCTCCTACCTCGAGCTGTGTTCCCGAGTTTTACTCCCTATGGTGGTCTATCCGAGAGTGAGACTTGGCTCTAGCAAAACCCAAGGTGGCAAAGGAGTTGGTCGAGGCCATGCAGGTCCCGATCGACACAAAGACCATGCACTTTGGTGGCTTTGATAGGTTCTTCAATGATGCCTCCACCACAGTCATTCGGCTAGGTCTTTGACCTACAAACCTTCATGTGGTCGTGTGGTCCTTCACTTTAGTTATTAACTCTTATTTTCTTTTTCAGCATGCCCATGTGGTCAGTGAGACAGTGGCTAGCTGAGAGGTTCATATAGCATATTTCGATGCTCGAGGTGAAATATAAAGCAGCCTTTGAGCGGGTCGAGCTATACAAGGTGAAGACCATGACAACTGAGGCGAAGGTTAAGTCGGCCGAGGATGAGTTCAGGTCGGCGGAAGCCCGCGCTATAATCGTGCGGGCCAGACGGGGGTGAAGGAGGCCCAGCTATCCGCGACTATGAAGGCCCTCAAAGTTGCCAATTGGATAGTGGCAGACCTTTCCACGGAGCTAGCCCAAGCTGAATAGAGGGCCTAAGAGAATGAATAGTGGGCCGCTAAAGCTGAGCGATGGGCTGCTGGGCAGCATGTCGAGGAGGCCAAGCGGCTGGCCATTGAGGCTGATTGACAAGTTGTCGAGGCTAGGGAGTAGGCCCTTCGCGCTAAGGCGAAAGTCGTGGGAGCTGTCGAAGAGTACCGTACTGAGGAGGAGTTCTACAAGAAGGCCTTAGAGACTATGGCTGACACCTGTGGAAAGGATTTCGAAGCATGCCCTCAAGCTTAGCGGCTTTTTTTGGGGATGGACTTCTGTATTCTCGATGTCGATGATGGTGACGTTGGTGAAGGCGGGGACCCTGACGGCTGCAAAGGTGGGGTGCCAGCAACAATGAAGGCGCCAATGTGGGTGAGGGCAAAGAATGAAGTCTTTCGCCTCATTATTTTCGCTTGTTTTTCTTTTTGCTCGAGTGAGCCAAGCTTGATGTACCTTTTTTTTTGTTTGCTTTCTATTGGGGTTAGTGTAAAACAATACAACTTTAATAAAAGCGATGAGTTTACCAAGTACCTGATTTCGTTCTTAATTTGCGTCGCATTATTATTTGCTCTTTATTTGAGTCCAAGTCATCATCCCAAGTTTTGACCTTTTGTTGTAGCTCTTTTTGCTTAGTTTCTGCTGAGGTTAATATATGTACCAGAAGGTAATGAATGCAGAAATTTTTTTGGAGTACATAGTTTCAGTTTTTGCTTGTTGTTGAGCCTTCGGCACGGCAGCCACTTCTCCTGCTCATGTCATTATAGACCCGAAGTGGTCACTTGACTCGCCGAGCCTTTGGCATGGTGGCTAGTTCTCCTGTTCAGATAATTATGGATATGAAGAGGTCGCTTGACTCATCGAGCTTTTAGCATGACAATTAGTTTTCTTGTTCGGGACATTATAGACTTGTAGAGGTCACTTGACTCACCAAGCCTTCGGTGGAGCAGTCAATTCTCCTGCTTGGGTTATTATGGACCTGAAGAGGTCGCTTGACTTGCCGAGCCTTTGGTTCAGTGGCCTGTTCTTCTGCTTGGATTATTATGGACCTGAAGAGGTAGCTTGACTTGCCGAACCTTTGGCTCGGTAGCCAATTTTCTTATCTCGAGAATATACTCTTCGAGGCATCTCTCAGTTTGGCTATCAGATAAAATACAAGTGGAAGCACGCGCCGCGCCGCAGGTTCCTCGCAACTTCATGCTGGTTGTTTCTCGCTTCGATTGAAGTTAATGTTGCTAGGGGATGGTCCCTTCCTATAGCGCTAATATGTTGCCTCCGTATCTGAATTGAGGTTGGAGTGCAACTCAGACGACCCTGAGGTCTGCTAGCGATGGGCTGAATAGGTTGGTTGAGGTGTTGGATGCTGGACTCCTCCACTAGGTTGCTTGAAAGAAGTCCATTTGCCGAAGGATTTCAGGTGGAGGATCTTCTGATGCCTAAGTCAGAACGACAAGACAATAGTATGGAAGGGAGAGATTTCAATAGTGTGAGGGCTCTATGAGAAGGATAGCATATTGCATACCTCAGATCCCTTGGATTGTTCTCCTTATATAGGGGAGTCAACCTTATCGTTACCTAGGCCGCGTGACGTGTAATAATGCCAGACAGCAGCTGGCGGTCTGGCTGCGGCGTGGGGGTTAATCCATGTGGGCAAAGTGCGGTGCAGGTCTGACGCGGGATGTGGGGCTGATAGAGCTGTCGGTTGCTGGGGCTGTCAGCCTTTATCCATGCGTGCCAATTATTCTCTGCAGCTGGCGACTCCTCAGTCAAAGCGGAAGTCATTCACCTCGGTTAACATTCGAGGTTAGGGAGGTCGGTTAGGCTCGAGGTCGGAGTTTCTAGTATTTCCCTTGTCAATGCTCCTTTCAAATACCGTTCTAATGGGGTTTAGAATGGTGTCCCCTTCAAATACCTTTTCATGCAAAATTTGACTGATTTGTTCTTGAATTAATAAACAAACTCAACATTTGCTATTTACGTATTCCTTTAAAATGATAGATCCCCTTATCGCATTTGGAATCAATCCTATGGAGGGAACTTCAAACTTTATCTCTAAAGCTAATTAGGCTACCCCCATCCCTTAGGCTCTTCCATGGAAACACCATGCATGCATGTAGATTTTGCATGGCCATAGTCTTTGAACCCTAGGATTCTTGGAGTTGGGGACCAACTTAAGTCCAACCTCAGCTATTGGACACAAGTTGAGCGGAACCATGACTAAACTTTCTATTAGCCATCAAGAAATTCGAGTTTAGACTCAAGCTCGCTACCAAGCATGTATGAGTCGAGCTTGATGCTAAAATAATGTGACCGGGCATAATCACAGCTATCATATGAGCCTGTCTCATTGTTACATATTAAAATAATGTGAGTCAAGCTTACTGCCCATCATCAACATATGAATCAAACTCGGGCTCTTTCCAAAACATGTTCGAGACGGACGAGGCATCCAACAAGAATCAGCTTAATGCTGGTCATCACTTTTAGATATTAAGTAAGGCGGATCAGGCTTTATGTCCATGGCTATATTGAAATAGACATAAATTGGACCATGGCCACCTTGAAATGACTCATGAGTCACATTAATAATTGTATTATTTTTTGCACTATAAATTTAATAATATTATTATTATTATTATTGGCGACGTGCAAAGACAAATCTTAAAAAAACTAGAAGATATATTCATGTACATGCATGCAACTAATAGTTCTAAATAAACTTTCCATCGTGATAGCAGGGTCACTTGACCCAAGCCTAAACCTAAAATCTGCTAGTGAATCCAGTTGTGATCTGGTGATCATGTTACAAGATCTCCTAATCCAAATTGAAATCAGATTCCTTTTAAATGATTCTTGCTCAAAAACAAGCTTTGTTGTTGCTTTTAGTTAGTTAATTTGCTAAGAAGTAAGAATTGTGTGCCACCTTATTTTACCTTCCAAGAAAACTAGTTAATATATTTTCATTTTCATTAATTTTTTCAAACTAGTTATATACACTTTTGAGTTCTACTTTTGACCCTTGCCTATCATTTGACATTTAATATAAAAGCAACTAAATTATAATTAGAAGCTTATCTTCTATGTTTTTGACTGCATGCCCCATCAAGGGGTTGTTTATTTTGCCCACAATTAGCAACCTGTTAGTTTTAATTGAATTGTAGTTACCCAAAACAAGTATTACTAATGCCTGTTCCTTCTATCCAATCATCAGCCAATCTGTAATAAATTGGTGGTCCTTATCTGTCTCTCTAATTCAAGACACAGACAGTAGAGGACTGACCCATGGGGCCGGGTCTTCCTCCCGTTGAGTGCTACTCCCCGGGCGGGCAAGCTATTGGCACGGCAAGGCGAGCGGCAGGCGCGAGGTTTTGCCGAGATTCGGGGATTTGGCAACGACTTCTCCAGACCGGCACGAAGGGGTCGACTCCGGGGTCAAGCGCGTAGGGAGAAACGGAAGGGAGATTTGAGAACCCAATTTTGCCCACAAATTGGGAGGAAACTCTCGGCAAATAAAACAAGAGAAGAAGCCCGGAGTCTCAACTTATAGAGTTGTTTTTTTGTGAAGAACAAACCCCTCTAACGAATTCTACACCATCCTCGTCACCATCCTCCTATATTCCACAGAGTTCATCCTCCATGGTGGAGGATTTCCTCCACAATCAGTTGTGCAATCTTGGATGACCATCACCTCATCGATTTATGAATACATAGTTATGAAACAAGATAAATATCGCATGTCATATATAATAGTTTTTGTATACTGTATACTATATACTATATTTTATTTGATAGCCATCCATCTTTATGATCAAATAATTACACTGCTCTATCGTGCAAAATGCACACCACCGGGACCTGAGCAATAGGAAAAAAAGGAAAAAAAAAAAAGGTTGATGATTTCCCCGGTCCCATTCATCCGTATGAGTAATTCAATCATCACCATCCAAATCAACAGCTTGGATCTCTCCAGCTCTGAACTATTTAACATAATTGCATCTTCCATTTTAAGTTGTTTTCTTGAGAAACGCTTTGTGGAGTTATTTGAGTTCAGCTTACTGTCTTGAGATTGTAGCAAGTTAAATTCGTGACCCCCCCTACAAAAGATGGAGGCTCTAAATCAACTATCAAGATGGCAACTCCCTGGCTTGACTTAAGCTTGATCACAAGTATACCTCTCTAACCCCCACCCAAAAGATGGAAAAAGTCAAACATTATAAATAAATAATGAAAACTATATAAAAATCAAGAAAGTGAAAAAAATTTTTACCATTAACAAGTTAAGAATAGGAGTGACAACCGAATCGGCTCAATCAAACCGGATACCAAGATAAGTCAAGAACTTGCCAACCTTGACCTCACTTTTTTATTAAGCCGGTCAAAAATCCAAATCTAAACATAATTATTTTATTAAACAAGTAAACTAATCTGATCTACAACTAGTTAAAATAAAGTTAAACGAATTAAGCATTGCCTCCCTTTGTTGAAATAATGAAGAATATAAATACAAAATAAAGGATTAAAAGCAAATCAGCTAAAAATTATAAAATAGAAAATAGAAAATTTTAAAAATAAGAAACGTGACAAACAAAATATGAATATTAGTTATCAGATTCCACTGGAAAGAGTACATAACAAAATAAGAGGGTTGTAGATTAAATCTATAGTTTGTGCTTGTGTGTAAATCTTAAATATGATCTAATTTGCCCAAAGAAAACCTAATCACTTGATGAGTCAAATCTTAAATCTATTGCAATTAGATCTAAATATAAGTTGATTCAAGCTCAATTTAAAATTTTTAACATTATTCAAATGTATATCACATTCAGATCAGTGCTGCTACATGGCATGGAAGATCATTTTGATAAGGAAAAAAATATGACCATGTCCATGCCTTAACATGGGTCCCACACAATTATCGCATGTGTAATAAAAGGTGTCCAGATACATTTATCGCATGTGTCATGATACTGAGGATGAGCTTTGTTGTAATGGTAAAGTTGTATTGTGACTTGAAGATCACTGCTTCGAAGCACGTAAAAAACTTCTCTGAACTTAAAAATAATATTTTATACATTTAACCCTTCCCAAAACTTATAATGGTGGAAGCCTCGTGCACCATGGTGCAGTTATCAATGTTCGGGCTTTTTTTAGGATCTTCTGTTGGAATTTATATAAATTTTTAAAGTTTTAAAAAGATGTTAATAAAAAGATTTGTTAGACGCAATTTTTAAACTAGGTATAGTGGGAGTAAACGATGGTTTAAAATCCTAATATATCATTTACCTCCATGAGTGACCGAGACCATGGGAATTTGCAAGATTTCAACCGATATTTTATAACTACTCAAACTATATAGTAAATCCAACACTATCAACTAATATTTAAATATTATTTTCAAAATATATTAGTTAACTAAATCTATTTAAAAAAGGAATGATTAAACATATCATTTGAGATGAATAATATCTTATTGATCGATATCTTGGATTTTATTGATTTTATCAGCTAAGATAATAGGGCGGATATGTTTTTCTTATATCGTACCCAAGGATGTTGATCATATGGTTACGATTGATATCTCACCTGAAATTGAAACCTTGCTCTGAAACTAAACAACATTATGAAGTCAGGATCCAATCCCATATCTTTGCTATTAGGCTAGTAAGTCTAGCGGACATAATTAACGCATATCAAACAAATTGATATATCTCATCACCAGTCCTTTAGCGACATGGGCACATTCTATAACACCAACCTCCTATGTGACCTGACCAAATAGTTGCATACATTTTTCTGATGTGGTCTTAAGTCTAATAATTATGTAATATTACAAGGTAAATGTAATGGTGACACAATATCGAAAATCCTCTAGTGGAAATAAAATTTCCTACTAGTGCATAAATATTTGACTATATGGATACACGAGAACCTGACCTTGGCATGTGGTGTGACTCAAATTAATTTAGAACAATATTAGCAATTACCTCGTGCCAAAGGGAGTACTACAAGTCTTTATATTCTTCATTTGACTGTGAACTCTCACAGAAGTCAGTCTATAAAACTTAAGACTTTGATCTGGTCCAAATTTTACTTGATCTCAACTTGAGGTCACGAAGCTTAACTAACTCTGTATGACTCCAATTCTTGGGTATGAAATAGACGACTACGAGCGATCCAACCCTGTGGTAGCATCGTCCTTCTTTCTCCTTGTGTTTGGTCATGAGCAACAGTGACCTGTCGCCATTTTCATAGAGAACATTGAATGACATGGAGAGGAATTAAGAAAGGCTTTCCTCAATTAGCGTAGTTCCTTACCATATTTTCAGTGACCAATTTCATCAACTTTGAAACGGTCGCAAATCTTGGTGCATGTTAACTTCTCGTATCAGACAAGTTAGTCTTAACATGCAACACATTTCATCCATGTTTCAAGTATTCATACAAGAGAGAAAGGATGCAGAAATTCACCTTGGGATCTGGTTGAAACATTCCAATGCCCATGCTAAGACTGGCAAGACTGACTAATGGACCAACGTTTCATGTTACAACCTCTATATAAACCCTCTCCACCTAAGGTTAATTCTTCACAGCACCAAAGCCAAACAAGTTGGATAGAAGAGAAATATTCTAGCCAATACACGAGGAGAACAGAAAAAACTTCTTATTCCTTGAGGACGTAGATACATTGGAAGAGATGAGTACGTGGAGAGGAAGGCATATGGTGGAAGTGTTGTTTCTTGTGATGTTGGTTGCTGGTTCACAGCCTCTTTCTATTGCAAGGCCATTTGAAGGGCATAATTGGCTCGTGGAGAGAACTTTGGCGTTGGAGTCCCTCCCGAAAGGTGGGCCATCGTCAGATCCTTCGAATTGCACTAGTAACAACAACAACAAGGGTGGCAATTGCCCACCCAAATGATAAATGGATGAACTATGATGATAAGGGCTACATGAAATAATCAGATGAATGCTATGTTGTTTTTAGGGTGATATATATTTGTTGTTAGCTTTGGTTAGAACCTAAGTAGGGTTCAAGTCCATGTTCTGATGGTTGTTGTAAGTTTCTAATACTTTGTTTTCGTGTTTTTATTTCTGAAGATAAGTATGCTTCTATTGGGTTTGCAATGTTGCTCCTTTTTTCAAATCTTACTGGTTTGTTCTTAAATTAACAAACAATAACATTTGCTATTTCTTTACCTCTCCAACCGGTGAAAAGTGGTAGGTGGCTATTCCCGGCTCGACTCCAATAACGCAATTTCGGAAGGAGTCAGTAGTCGGGCATCGAATCCCTTCGGCTCGATTCCAACGTGTAACTTCTCTCTAAACCGTCTGTAACTAGCCTTAGGCTTTCTCAATCGGCTTAGAAGTAAGTGTTCAGTCAAATCAAAACACAACTTGAAAAGATAAATCGGAATTCCGCCGAGTCTTAATGCTTTCTCAGCTGCGTGAGCAGTTACCATTGGGCCTCGAACCTTTGTTCGAGCATCGAATCTGTTGCGCTCCAGTATTTTTTCTCGAATCTACTTTCGCTTGATTCAAACCCGTGATGTTCTCGGAGTTTTTCAAAAAAGATTTGTTTGCTCCTCCATCTTTTCCCAAATCTCCCTTAACAGAAGAAATAGAAGCTCAAGAAGGAATACCAAAAAAACCCTAGAAAACTCACTAAGATTGACGATTCTCTCTGTGTCAGTGTTGCATCCATGGTGCTTAATGGGCCTCTAGGAGGCGTCGCACATCCGCACAAAATCCTTCACATTTGTCGTAATGGTAGGCCTGAATTCTACCGTGCTGGTGCACAAAGCAAGTATGCTTAGACTACGATGTGCAATCTTTGGTTTGCCTATTATTGTCCATTAAGGGCTGACTCTGCTAGGCAAGAGAGCCCAGGCCAGTGGGGTTCAGGAGGCAGGTCCGGTATGGGATGCCATCTTTGGGGCAGAGATGGTATATACTAGTTTGGGATGCCATGTCTAGTCCAGGTAAGATGGGGTGCGGGGGGCAGGGAAGGCCCCCCAGGTTAGCATGGGGCACTGCCAAGAGCATCTCCTTGAAGCAAAAAACAAAGTGTATTATTCTTCGACTCAATCGGGAATAGCTTTGAAGCAATTGAAAGACCATAGGAATGAAAGATTCTGTAGTGACCGTCCATCAGTGAAGGTTCCTCTTCTTTTGTAGGCTTCCCTACTCGAACTACCTTTTATTATAGGCTATCTTCTCTTTTGGAGCTTTTCGGACGTCTCCAAACCACCGTAATGTAGATGAGGAACAAGGAGGACAAGAGAAAGAAGATAAAACAAAGATTTTTTTAGGAAGTTTTTATGTGTTATTTACTACCTTTGAGAAGAGTTTTCTACTTATAAAGTAAAGTTCTTGACAAGTCCCAAGTGGAGGAGATTAAGAGGTCATTAATGAATTCTTCCTTTCTTCACTAATAAAAGAGGCTTTCTCTAGCGAAAAATTCATTCATTTCAATTGCGCATATATGAGAAACAATCCAACTGGAAATGTCTTTTGTTGGTGTTCGAATATTTGAAAAGCATGTATATAAATGTTGTTGAGAGAGAGCGTACAAGGATTCCCAGCAAACTAGTCTTCTAGAATAATTTAAAAGATTCACATGAAAGTATAGTACAGAATCTAATATAGGGGTCCCGACCCTCAGATAATAAGAGTTCAATCTTTCAAAACTTCATTCTAGGTTTTGAAGTATTACAATAGATTGAGACAGTTGAGAGTTAACTCCACCATATAACAAATAGGGCAATACAAACTCAAGCTTCCTCAAAGGGCTGGACCCAAATGGCGTACACCCAATAGCCTGTTTTGCCACTAGATCTTAGGGCCTGGGTCACCAAAACAAAGGCTGTCTATTCTCAGAGAGGGAAATGGAGTGATTCAACGAGCTAATTTACTAAGTCCTTTTCTAAAAGAAAGGTCTAATTAAATTCTATCCAGAATCCAGGTCTAGATGCTCATTTCAGTAGGAAAAGCTGTGACTTGGATACTAGTTTAAGTGCAATTGGCATGCACCAACATTTCGAATAAAGTGAAGTTCCTAAGATGTTATTAATTGAGGTTAGGTTATTAGTTAGCCAAACATTACTTGTATGATATTCGTAAGACATGGACAAAAGATCACCCTAGTTTGCAAAGTTCATTGCTGAAGAATGTATGCATCATGATTTCTTATAATGTAGTTATCATTATGATATGAAGTAAACGATCCATCGGTTGTCCCTAAAAATGTAGGTTACCTAGTACATATCAATTATAACTATAACTACTATATATCTAAAATAAATAGTGAAAAATGTTAAGACAATGAAGATCTTGATGGAGAAAAATGGCAAATGTGAATTTTGATCCCTGACCAAAAACCCAAGCACAATTTGAGATCTAGCTATGCTCATGCTCAAAGTGAATTCAGGTTACATTAGTCTAATAATGTGTTTTGGCTCCACAAAACTAGAAAATGTACTTTTTTCTACATTTAATGTTTTAAATGGAGCCACATAGTGAATGAAGGAGCACTCATAAGCCTTTTTCTTTTTTCCTGCGAGATCATCCTATAAAACTGAAGACTGGTCATGCAAAGCTTTGAAATGGTTTGGTTTTGGCCCAAATTTTACCTGACCTAGACCCAAGGCTTGAAACTTTTCAACTAGATACACGTCTCAACTATGTTGGACTTGTATTGAAATTATAATTTTACCTCTTGGAGCATTTTATGATATATTTTAGATAGAGAGCTGCTTCTAGGCAACCCTTTATTCCATGCTGATAGCCCAAGTCATCTTCGAATTAGAAATAGATTAGACCTTGGAATGCCAGAGTACATGAAGGTCAAGTCATCTTGGTAGTTTCCGTATGAAACTAGCTGTGACCCAATTCATAAACATTGAATGGTCTAAGTCTCCACGCATGAAGTTGTTAAATGTGCTCTTGAACCATTTCAGTCTAAAATGAAACACATTTTACCGATGTTTAATTCAAACATTCATACAATAGTGAAAAGATATGGAAATTCCTCATTGCATGGGTCCGGTCGATATATTTTTCATTCCAATGTTTGGACTTGAGACTCGGGTAAGATTTAAGGGACCAAAGATAAATGTTACAATCTATATAAACCCCCCTATGTTTGAGGTTCTTCACAGCACCAAAGCCACATTAGATAGAAGAGATACATTCTAGCTAGCCAATTAAGACAAAAAAATCCCACACTTCCTTTGCAAGTATATAATTTGATGGTTCAAGTTCATAATTTGATGGTTCCCAAAATCCTTTAATATTTTTTCTTCTTTTTTTTTCGAAAATAAATCCGCCTGTCTTTGGATTTCAAATACCTGTAATGCAAAGTTCCCAGTTATATATACATAGAGAGATATATATTCTTTTTAATGATTACAGTGTCAACGCGTGAGATCTTATTTATTAGGTTAGTTGTTTTTGTTTATGCATGTATGCGCATGAGACGAAGTAATTTAAGACGTTGATATTCCAATAAATATAGTATTTCTACAATGATATAAAAATTAATGGCTAAATTTTTTCTCTTTTTTTTCAATATCTAGAATACGTTGTAGCAATCTATATAATTTTTACGCTTTATCTCTTTTATTTCATATAATACTTTACTTTGAGTTTCTCATTCATGAATAACTTTGCGTAGCGTTTGGTGAACCAAATAGCTTAACCAAGGTGATCTTAGATTATTGGTGATCCTTGTCCCAAATAATCTAATATCTGAAGATTTAAGACCATTGTGATTGGTATGCTATGTTCCAATGACTAGAGATTTTAAGGTATCCATAAATAATCTATTTGGTATGCCATAAGAATCTAAGATCACTCACAATATAATACAAAAATTATCCCTGATATAATCTATAAAAATATATTTATTAAACATATAGAACATATTATAATAAAATATTAATATACTTATTTATATTACTAATTATTTATATAGTCTATAAAATATATTTATTAGTTCTATAAATTATTAATCCTTTAAGATATATTAAATATTATTATAGAATTAATATTTTTATCTATACTTATAATATATTTTTAATATTAATATTTTTTTGATTAGAAAAATAAGACAAATAGAAGTAAGATATTAAATACTTTCATTGTATAAATATAAAGTACAATAATATATTTGTACTATAATTTAAAATTATCATTGAATAATAGTATGACAATAATATGATTAATCATATATTATAATATAATATATTATAATGTAAAATATCATAAATATAATATTTAATATCAATATAATATCATATCATATATAATATTGATAAAAATATTAACGATATATTGATATACAATTTTTTTTTGCTGCACAAAAAAAAAAAAATTGTCCGCAACTTTTAGCTCAAGATCTCTGCTCTGGAGTGATCTTGAATTTTCGATTTTAAGGATGGGCATCCATCACTAGGTTGGGCTGTGATTTGAGAGGTGGGGGTGATTTGGGATCATTACCATGTAGGATTAGCGTGGTGCAACCAAACATAGTGATATCATCACCTCTACCTATATCACTCTTGATCTTGGTATGATCAACCTATACCAAGCGCCTCTTTAAAGTATGAACTGAATTAATTTTTTCAAATGATGGTAACAACTCAAGACTTGAACTAAGTCTTTTTGGATGCTCGATCCAACAAGGACTACTGTCCAGTTTCTACTTTCTACCTAACCCAATCCCTACCATAAATCAGACATGGCCCAATAGCACTCCTAAATGTACTTCTAACAAATATTTTATTTAAAATAATTGGTTGACATCTGCCACTCAAACAGGGCCGGCCCAATCCTTAGGCGACTGAGGTGGTCGCTTAAGGCCCTGACCCAAAGAAGACCCACCACAAAGAAGGCCTTAAAAACAAAATAGAAAGCAAAAGACCCTCCTTAATGAGTTTGCCTTAGGCCGGCCCACTACAGAAAAGACCTCAAAGACAAAATATAAAAAAAAGGCCCTCTTAGTGAGTTCGCCTTAGGGCTTCAAATATATTGAGCCGCTCCTGGACTCGAAGCATCAGTTGTAGCTTCAACATAAAGGGGTTTGGAAACCAATATCTCTTAAATCCAATATCCAGTGTTTTTAAATGCAGCAATATTCAAGGTTGTCACTATTAGTGTGTAGAATATGTGAAAATCTCCAATCATCCTCACAAGACGAGGCAATAGATATTCATATGAAACCTAGAAGAAAATTCTTGAAGAAACTAAAAGAAACATCATGTAAACTTTATTAGTTTAATTAAGACATTCATGCAATTAATACTTCCAAAGAATAATTCATTTAATCCGTGTTTACTTTCCAACATCATAGTGGGCTCATTTGATGGAAATGACCTAAAAGCTTAATTTTAGATCTAGTTATCATGTTACAGGATCTCCAAATCCACATTGAAATATATACAGTAACTTAAGATACTCTTTGATCTTTCTAACCTGAATATGTCTGTATAAAGTAAAAGTACCATGCATGTACAAGGTGAATGTTGGGTATGTCTATACCATACCAAACTTTGTCAGAGTCATTATTGGATCTTCCTTGAACTCCGACATACTTGACTTAAAAATTAGATCTTGGAGTCGGTTAGGGTCCAGCTCAGTTTAAATTAGCTTCTTGTTGGGGATTGATGTGCAAGTATACTTGAGTATTGAAGTATTATAGGTTCTGCTACATAGGACTCAAATTTAACACTTTGTTCAAGTTGAGGCACAGAAGCTAAGCTACATGTGGTAACTAGTTTTTAGGAAATTTCTTGGCAAAAATACATGAGTGACCTAACTAAAAAAATCAAAATTAGATTACTTCTAATTTTTAGTTAATTTCATGGTATATGTCATAGGTATATATTTGTTAGCGGTACAAAGTATGCAGAATTTATGATGCACGTATTGAAGTATTAATGAAAATAGCAATTTATCAAATAGGCCAAATTCTCTTTAAAGTAATATCTAAAATTTCCTCGAAAAACAGCTAAACAAATTTTCTACAGTTTAACATACTTCTATTTAGAAACTTGACTAGACCTTTGTATGCCACAGTACATGAAGGTCGAGTCATCTTAGTAGTTAACGTATGATACTAGTTGTGACCCATTTCATGGGTTTGAAAGTTTTAATTCTCGACTCATGTTAAGTTGTTAGATGCTCTCTCGAACCATTTCAGTCTTAAAAACCAACATATTTTACCGATATTCAATTCAAACATTCATATAATAGAGAAAAGACTGAGAAATTACTTGTTGGGTCCAGTCGATTCTTCATTCTAATGTCTAGACTTGGAACGTAGAATCTAAACGACCAAAAATTCATGTTACAATCTATATAAACCCCCCTCTGTTTAAGGTTCTTCACAGCACCAAAGCCACTCTAGATAGAAGAGATATATTCTAGCCCACTAAGACACTCCAAAAAAAAAAAAAAAAAGACACCCACATTTCCTTTGTAAGCGTATAGAAACATTGGAAGAATGAATGCATGGAGAGGACATATGCTAGGATTCATGTTACTATTCTTGTTGGTTGCTACCCCACAGCCTTTCTCTACAGCTGCGAGGCCATCAGCATGGCAAATGTGGCTTGCTGAGAGAAGTTTGGCATTGGAGTCCCTCCCAAAAGGTCCAGCACCACCATCAGGTCCCTCGGGTTGCACCAGTTCCAATCACAAGAGTGGCCCTTGCCCACCCCGGCCACCAGCATAATTGGATTCTCTATGATGACAAGGACTACTACAAATGCTTAGAAGCTCTATATTGCTTGTAGCTAGAGTGATGTTTGCTGTTACCTCTTGTTAGAACCCAAGTAGGGTTCGAGTTCATAATTTGATGCTTCCCAAAAACCTCTAATAATTTTTCTTTTTTTTTTTCGAAAATAGATCCGCTTGTCTTTGGATTTCAAATGCCTGTAATGCAAAGTTCCCAGTTATATATATATATATATATATATATATATATATATATATATATATATATATATATATATATATATATATATATATATATATATATATATATATATATATATATATATATATATATATATAAAATAAATACAGTGTCAGCTTGTGAGATCTTATTTATAGGTTACTTGTTTTTGTTACGTATGTATGCGCATGAGATGGGGTAATTTATGACACTGATATTCCAATAAATATGGAATTTCTGCAGTGATATAAAATTTTCTTGAAGAAAAAAACACAATAAAATACAAGTGATACAGAAAGCCAGCCTCAAAATTTGATGGAAATTAAGGATGGCTATAGCTACTAGGTTAATTTGTGAAGAAACTTTGCTAATAATTAACCAGTTACATCTAACCAGTTATTTTGTCTCATGGATTTTGATCTTGTGTTCCTATTACCCTTTTGGATGGCCTCAACACAATAGGAGGTTTTTTCACAAAACAAGACATGCTGGAAGCAATTTCTCTCAGAGAAAACCCACTATTTTAGAAAACAACTACCCAAAATGTAACTTCACTGGAGATATGGGTGCTGAATTGAATGCATCTGGAGCCCCCGATGTCAAGCTACTTGGAAGTCTATGCTGAAGCAATTTCTCAGCCAGTTTCCCTCATGATGTTATGCCGAATCGTTTGATTCAAGCTGCAGCATTATAATGTCGTTATAAGTCCCTTAAATTAGTGAGGTATTCAAATGTAAATATAAAAGATTCTGGAATATATAAGCAACTGATCCAAGAAGAGCTCAAGATGAGTTGATAAGCCTGTGGTTACTGCAGTATTTTGTGAATATTCTATATGCTGAATGTGATGATTCTCAAAGTAACAGTTTTTGACTTATTAATTTTCTTGATTGAGCTTTAAAAAATATTTATGATCGAAAGTTAATCGTAATTCTTTGCTCATAAATGAGGCTGCAAATGAGGTTACCTTATTATGCAATTCTCTGGACCAGTTGTTGCTATTTCCTGCTTTACATTATGTTTCACTTGTTGAAAGAGAGACCTAATGCATGACATGTTAGAGAACTTATTCACTAACTCAGGAATTCTAGCTCACCAGAAGCTGACACACATGATGAATTGGTTGAGCTGTTTCACTACATGTCAGGCTTCTAATTATTGCACCGAACGACATACTTAAAGGAGCTGATTTATGTCACTCAGCTTGTTTGAAGCATTCAGTTGATGGCTTCAATATGCTGGAAAAGCTTGCATGCACTTGTTCCAGAGACTGCCAAGAAATCACCTCCTATATATACATCTTCTAGAAAGCGAACTCTATAATCTATAGATATCAATGTATCCTTTCCATGGTACAAATGTATGAATCATCTTACATTATTCAAGTTATACATATCTTTATTTTCATTTCAAATTCTTTAGGGATTTGGTCTACTTTTCAACTGGAAGGAATTTGCAACCATTTTGTTTGTTTAACAAAGGTTCTGGTGAGAGGCAATCTTTTTGCTAAGGCCCCACTTTCACATTTTTGGATGTTTTAGTCTCCTGAGGTAGTGCTTTCCTTTGTCATAACTTATCAACTATTATTGCAGTAAATTATCATGTCCACACTAGCGAAATGCAGATATAAGTACCATGGAAATGTTAAGATAATGAAGATTCAAACCATTTGATGGAGAAAATGGCAAATATGAATTTTGATCCCTAGCCAGAAACCCAAGCTTAATTTGAGACTGTGGCTCCACAAATTAGAAAATGTAAATTTTTCTAGACATAATGTTTTAAGGGAACTAGATAGTGAACGGAGGAGCACCCATAATCCATTTTATTTTTTCACGTATGGAAGGAAAAAGGGAAGCCATATTGAAATATAAGAGGAATAAGCCATCTTTAATCAAATTGCATTCTGTTTGTTGTTGTTGTTGTTGTAGTTGTTGATCTTGTGGTCAGACAAATGAATCATTCATGAAGAAACTTTAGCTTAAGTAGTGAAGACAGATGGAAAAACTGGCACATGCATGATAAGACCCTGACCTTGGCATGTTGTGATATACTTTAGATTTAGACCACAAATTAGTAGCTTCTTGCTCGGGTAATGACATTTTAAGTTGCTAAAAAACAAAGGCATAGTAATGTCGTTAAGTCACTTGACCATGAATCGGGTAAGATCGTCCTACATTGATGACGAGTGGGCTGATCTCGTGTTCCATCCCAAAATGGATCGGGGGTGTAGCTTTCATGCGAAAGAAGAATGTGCTTTCTTTCATGCAAATCCACCGTTAGATCATGCACCATACAAATCTCAAAATGCTTCAAACTATAGTCAGTCATCTGCCTACACCGATCTCAAAATGATTAGTGAATGATCCAATGGTGGATTCGTGCGAAAGATACACCCCTGACCACCCACCAATTACCGAATGCAAGGAATGAAGCTGGGATTAGAGTAGTATGGGGAAGCATTTTTCCCTTTTTTCTATTAAGAGGCATTTTTCTTTAGTTATTGATGCCAAAAACTAAAACTCCTTTGGCAATTGTTTGGTTCTAGCCGTTAGTTCCTTGTCGATAATGGTCAAAAACATTTTTACTTACGGTTACATCTTTGCTTATTAATAGAAAGGAAAAAAGATTCAAGCCATACAAATGAAACCCATATAAACTCACCCCTTAAGCTACATCATTCATCCGCCAAAGCGCCACCCAACACCACTTTAAAGTGCACTTGGGGTGTGCGCAAATGGCCCCATCAATGGAAGTGCATGTCATAAAAAGATTACTTTGTTCATTAGATATAAAATTCTAGACTAATGAGGTGAGGTAGGAGTGATTTTTTGTATGCTATGACTGTAGCATTTGATCTGAATAGACCCTAAATAGGGTGGAGGCTGTTATAGTTCTACATTGACCAATAAAAGGATGCCACATGGGGAGACTGTTCTACTTCTCATATTTTAGATTGTTATTGTGAGGACCCGTGCGGACGTGTGTTTAGTCCTACATCGGTTATTCGCTAGGTAGATCTTGGGTACTTATACAGGATCAAAAAACCCAAACAATAACTTCCAGCTAGCAATTTTGGGTGAGGTCCTGAGTTATTACAAATGGTATCAGAGCGGATCCGGCTCATAACTTATGTGGACTAGAGGACACTGCAGCACGGATCCATTAGGACTGACCACGGACCGATCGTAGTATTTGTGATCAGATTTGAATGGATTTGAATTCTTAGCCTGACGATGACGTCAGGGCTTGAACGGGAGGAGTATGTGACGACCCGTGCGGGCATGTGTTTAGTCCCACATCGGTTATTCACTGGGTAGATCTTGGGTACTTATACAGGATAAAGGAACTCAAACAATAACTTCTGACTAGCTATTTTGGGTGAGGTCCTGAGTTGTTACAGTTATTGTTTTGGGCCGTGAGTCCTTGTAGGCGAACCAACCAATACAAAGTACAACAACAAAGTTAAAAAGATGGTTGAGTTAAAATAGCTAGTACGGTCTTAATACTTTAACCAAGAAAGGAATACCATCTCGAGGCTCTGCCATTTAGTTCCGCTTGTTTCAAAATGTTGAGCATTTCTCTCCAAACAAGTCTTCTAATTTATTTAGAAAATGCAAAGTACAACTAAAGATTGATAGCCAAAATTTTCCTCTTTTTATGCAATATCTAGTATACATAATAGAAATCTATATAAGTTCATTGACAAGAACTTTTGCATATGTGAAACTCAAACGAGCTTGAACCGCATTTTAAGAATTATTACTAAATTGCCTAAACTTAGCCTATATTCAAGCGACTAGATGTTCTATACCAAGCTTTCTACAATGATCGAAAAATGACTTGGCAAGCATATCATAACTTTGGCTGAATAAGACATGATTTGACCTACCTTAGTATCACTATTCCTCATGAATTTATAAGAGGTAAGACATGAATTTAAATGCAGCAATATTCAAGGCTATCTCTATTAGTGTGTAGAATATGTGAAGTATCTTCACTTTGTTGAGTAATAAGTCACTTGAAATCTCCATTCATCCTCACTAGACGAGGCAATAGATATTCATATGAAACCTAGAAGAAAATTCTTGAAGAAACTAAAAGAAACATCATGTAAACTTTATTAGCTTAATTAAGACATTCATGCAATTAATACTTCTAAAGAATAATTCAGGTAATTCTTGTTTACTATCCAACGTCATGGTGGGCTCATTTGACCGAAATGACCTAAAAGCTTAATTTTAGATCTAGTGATCATGTTACCGGATCTCCTAATCCAAATTGAAATAAATATTGTAACTTAAGATACTCTTTGATGTTTCTAACCAGAACATGTGTGTATAAAGTAAAAGTATTGTGCATGTACAAGGTCAATGTTACCAAACCAAACTTTGTTGGTGTCTCTATTGGATCAGGGTACATGTATACTTGAGCATTGAAGTATAATAGGTTCTGCTACATCAGACTCAAATTTCACACTTTGTTCAAGTTGAGGCACAGAAGCTAAGCTATATGTAGTCACAAGTTTCTTGGAAATTCCTTGGCATTAATACTTGAGTGACCTAACTAAAAAAAAAATCGAAATTAGATTAATTCTAATTTTTTGTTAATTTTATGGCACATGTCATAGGTGTATATTTGTTAGTGGTACAAAGTATGCAGAATTTATGATGCATGTATTGGAGTATAAATGAAAGTAGCAACTTATCAAATTGACCGAATTCTCTTTAAAGTAATATCTAAAATTTCCCGGAAACACAACTAAACAAATTTTCTACAATTTAACATTCTTCTATTTTGAAACTTGACTAGACCTTGGTATGCCACAGTACGTGAAGGTCAAGTCATCTCAGTAGTTAACGTATGATACTAGCTGTAACCCATTTCATGGATTTGAAAGGTCTAATTCTCGACTCATGCTAAGTTGTTAGATGCTCTCTTGAACCATTTCAGTCTTAAAGAGCAACGTATTTTACCGATATTCAATTCAAACATTCATATAATAGAGAAATGACTGAGAAATTACTTGTTGCGTCCAGTCGATTCTTCATTCTAATGTTTAGACTTGAAACGTAGAATGTAAACGACCAAAGATTCATGTTACAATCTATATAAACGCCCCTCTGTTTAAGGTTCTTCACAACACCAAAGCCACACTAGATAGAAGACACACACCCAAAAAAAAAAAAACACCCACTCTTCCTTTGTAAGCGTATAGAAACACTGGAAGAAATGAGTGCCTGGAGAGGACATATGCTAGGATTCATGTTACTATTCTTGTTGGTTGCTACCCCACAGCCTTTCTGTACAGCTGCGAGGCCATCAGCATGGCAAATGTGGCTTGCTGAGAGAAGTTTGGCATTGGAGTCCCTCCCAAAAGGTCCATCACCACCATCATGTCCCTCGTGTTGCACTAGTTCGAATAAGAAGCCGAGTTGCCCTTGCCCATGCCCACCAGCATAATTGGATTCTCTATGATGATAAGGACGACTGCGAATGCTTAGAAGCTCTATATTGCTTGTAGCTAGAGTGATGTTTGCTGTTACGTCTTGTCAGAACCCATGTAGGGTTCAAGTTCATAATTTGATGGTTCCCGTAAACCTTGAATAATTTTTCTTTTTTCTTTTGGAAAATAAATCCGCTTCTCTTTGGGTTTCAGATACCTGTAATGCAAAGTACCCAGTTACATATATATATATATATATTCTGTTTAATGAATACAGTGTCAGCATGTGAGATCTTATTCATTAGGTTAGTTGTTTTTGTTTATGTATGTATGCGCAGAAGACGGAGAAATTTAAGACATTGATATTCCAATAAATATAGTATTTCTACAGTGATATAAAATTTTCTTGAAGAAAAAAACACAGTGATATATAAGTTACACAGAAAGCTAGCCTCAAAATTTGATAGAAAGCATGGCCATAGCAAATAATTCGTCATTTGAGTATTACTAGCACCTAGTTTATTACCTGTTCATGCAAATGTCACTGCTTATTCATAAATCAATAAACACTCTTAACATTTGCTATTTAATTTTGACTCTTTTGTTTGTGTTGGAATGTCTGAAAAGCAAGCATATAAATGTGTGCTGAGAGAGAGTAGCAGAAGGGACCGAGTTTCTAAACAACTAGTCTTCTGGAATAATTTAAAAGTCTCACGTGAAGGTTTTGTACAGAAGCTAATGTAAGGTCCCTGAACCCCAGCCTCAGATAAGAAAAGAACAATCTTCCAAAACTTCATCCTAGGTTTTGGAGTATTACAATAGATTGAGACATATAAGAATTACCTCCCCTTTTTGCTCTCACCCTAGAGTGACTCCTCACCCAATTTCTCTAGACAGAGAAATGACACTCCTTGCTCTATTCTCCAAGTCTTCTCCTAACTGGGATACAAGAACTCCTCTCTTCCTTTCTAGCAAACCCCTAGATGAACTTTTCTTTCTTATCCTATCACTGCAAACATCGAGCCATTTCACTTGAGTGAGGGAACTCATGGGCTGAACCCATCGCAAATAATAGGAGCACAATAATGTAGGCCTCCTTATGGGAGTGGAAACATAGAATACAATAGGGCAATACAAACTCAAGCTTCCTCAATTGGATAGACACTAAATCCTTTTCTAAAAGAAAGGTCTAATTGAATTCCATCCAGAATGCAGGTTTAGATGCTCATTTCAGCCTGACAAGATGTGACTTGGAGATTGGTTTAAGTATAATTGGCATGCACCAACATTTTGAATAAAGCAAAGTTCCTAAGATGTTATTAATTAAGGTTAGCTCATCAATTAGCCAAAAAATACTTGTATGATATTTGTAAGACATGTACAAAAGATCACCCTAGCTCACAAATATCATTCCTTGTGATTGTATGCTTCATGAATTCTTATAAAGAAGTTATCATTTTGATAAGAAGTAAATGTTCCTTTGGTTGTCCCAAAAAATATATGCTATCTCGTTGAATTATAACAATAAAACCTATATATCTAAAATAAATAGTGAGAAATGTTAAACGAACATGTCTTATATAACTATGAACTAGTACGATTCCAAAGATATAAATATAATTTTGGGTCTAGGTCATTGAACATATATATTTTCTAAGATCAATCACCTATTAGTCTAAGATTACCTACGAGTCCAAATAACTTATTTGGTAATCCATGAGAATCTAAGATTAATCACCATATAATACCAAATTACGCCTTATATATTCCATAAAAATATATTTATTAATCATATAAAATATATTATAATATCTTTATTAATCGTAGGATCATCGTGGTCCAACTAAATACAGTGATATCATCACCTCTACCCATATCACTCTTAATCTTGGAATGATCACCCTATACCAAACGCCTCCATAAAGTTTGAACTGAATAGTTTTTTCCAATAATAGTATCTACTCAATACTTAGTCTTTTTCTATGCTTGATCCAACATGGACTAGTATCCCGTTTCTACCTAACCCAATCCCTACCATAAATCAGACCTGACCCAATAGCACTCGTAATTGTTCTTCTAATAAATATTTCATTCAGAATAATTGGTTGACACCTGTCACTCAAAGCATCAGTTTTAGCTTCAACATAAAGGGGTTTGGAAACCAATATCTCTTAAATCCAATATCCAGTGGTTTTAAATGTAGCAATATTCAGGACTATCTCTATTAGCGTGTAGTGAATATGTGAAGTATCTTCACTTTGTTGAGTAATAAGTCACTTGAAATCTCCATTCAACCTCACAAAACAAGGCAATAGATATTCGTATGAAACCTGAAAGACAATTCTTGAAGAAACTAAAAGACACATCATGTAAACTTTATTAGCTTAATTATACATTCATGCAATTAATACTTCTTAAGAATAATTCATTTAATTCGTGTTTACTTTCCAACATCATAGTGGACTCATTTGACATAAATGACCTAAAATCTTAATTTTAGATCTAGCAATCATGTAACAGGATCTCCTAATCCAAATTGAAATATATACAGAAATTTAAGATTTTCTTTGATGTTTCTAACTTGAACATGTGTGTGTAAAGTAAGAGTATCGTGCATGTAAATCTTGGGTATGTACGTCTATACCAAACCAAACTTTGGTCAAAATGTTTATGGGATCTTCCTCAAACTTCAATATACTTGACTGCAAAATTAGATCATGGACACGGTTAAGGTCCAGCTCAATTAATTTATCTTCTTGTTGGGTGTAAGGTGTCCAGGTACCCTTGATGGTTGAACTACAATAGATTCTACTAAATAGGACTCCAATTTAACACTTCCTTCAAGTTGAGACACTAAAGCTAAGCTACCGGTGGTAATTACATGTTTCTTTGGAAATTCCTTGGCATAAATACTTCAATTAATGACCTAACTGAAAATTTCAGCTTTAGATTAATTCTAATTTTTAGTTAATTTTATGGCATATGTAATTGGTATATATTCATTAGTGGTACATAATATGCAGAATATATGATGAATGTATTGAAGTATAAATGAAATGAGCAATTTATCAAATAGATAAAATTTTCCTTAAGAGTAGTGTCCAAAATTTCCTCGCAAACCAACTAAACAAAATTTCTTATAGTGCGACATACTTCTACTTAGAAACTACACTAGACCACCCGAGTACATGAAGGTCAAGTCATCTTAGTAATTTCTGTATGATACTAGCTGCGACCCATTTCATAAACTTTGAATGGTCTAAGTCTCGGCTCATGTTAAAGTTGTTAAGTGCTCTCTTCAACCATTTCAGTCTAACCATGTAACACATTTTGCCGATGTTTAATTCAAACATTCATACAATAGCACGTGAAAAGATATGGAAATTCCTCATTGCATGGGTCCAGTCGATATATTCTTCATTCCAATGTTTGGACTTGAGACTCGGCTAAGATTTAAAGGACCAAAGATTCATGTTACAATCTATATAACCCCCCCTCTGCTTGAGGTTCTTCACAGCACCAAAGCCACATTAGATAGAAGAGATACATTCTAGCCAATTAAGACGAAAAAACCCACACTTCCTTTGTAAGCGTATAGAAACATTGGAAGAAATGAGTGCATGGAGAGGACAAATGCTTGGATTCATGTTACTATTCTTGTTGGTTGCCAGCCCACATCATTTTTCTACAGCTGCGAGGCCATCAGCACGGCAAATGTGGCTTGCTGAGAGAAGTTTGGCATTGGAGTCCCTCACAAAAGGTCTAGTACCACCATCAGGTCCCTCGGGTTGCACTAGTTCGAATAAGAACACTGGCCCTTGCCCAAGCCCTCCAGCATAATTGGATTCTCTATGATGATAAAGACTACTGCAAATGCTTAGAAGCTCTATATTGCTTGTAGCTAGAGTGATGTTTAATTTGCTGTTACCTCTTGTTAGAACCCAAGTAGGGTTCGAGTTCATATTTGGATGGTTCCCAAAAACCTCTAATAATTTTTCTTTTTTTTCGAAAGTAAATGCGCTTGTCTTTGTATTTATAATGAATACAGTGTAAGCGCGTGAGTTCTTATTTATTACGTTGGTTGTTTTTGTTTATGTATGCATGCGCATGAGACGGGGTAATTTATGACACTGATATTCCAATAACTATAGTATTTCTACAATGACATAAAATTTTCTTGAAGAAAAAAACATAGTGATATACAAGTGACACAGAAAGCAAGCCTCAAAATTTGAAAGAAAGGATGGCTAGCTATAGCTAATAGGTTGAAGGTCATGGAAGTGCTGATCGACCACCCATATTTTGTGAAGAAACTTTGCTAAAAATTAACCAGTTGAATCTAACTCGTTATTTTATCTCATGAATTTTTATATATATCGTGTTCCCATCACTCTTTTGGATGGTCGACTCAACACGATACGAGGCTTTTTCTGGAGAGGAACAAGTGGTTTCATACGGACAAGACCGTCTGGAAGTTTAGGATTTAGGGTTTAGGAAAACAATTTCTCTAAGAGATAAAAAAACAGCTACCAAAATGTAACTTCAATGGGTATATGGATTGAGTGGAATGTTTCAGGAGCCCTCAATGCCATGCACGCAACTTAGAAGTTTATGCAAGAGTAACATAAATAAAATATACATTAAAGGAAAATACAAAACCCCTCGTGCACGATAAAGTGTGGCCGGCGGTTGGAGTCATGCATGCTGATCCGATCGAGGAAGGATGCATGCATGATGTTGAGAGGGAGCGGAGTGTCACGTAGTAGAATAGCTTAGCATGAGGAAAAAAAAAAAACATAATATATATTGATAAGAAAAAAAATTTAGCATTAGATAGAGAGAAAGAAAAGACAATGTATATCTTATTTGCATGCATGTCTCAGGCATCTATCCATTGGAATACCTTAAACTTGTCATGCGTCCATTTTCGAATGAGATAGGCATGCGCACGTCAATGTTTGGAATGCAGCCTGTACCAGCCTAATGCCTTAAACTTGCCCTTGTGGCTCCAGGACAAGAGATATTGATCAACTCCTTTTTCTTTCTTCTTTTTTTTTTGTCAAAAATAGAAGAAGCGAGAAGAGAACCTCACCCGCGTAGCAGCCCCAACTGGACCTTCCTTCTACCAAAAAATGTTCGATACAGATCGCAAATTTTCGCGTACCTTCTTTGATTCATGGGCTCCTCCCACTGGGATCAACACCCATGTATGAGTACGTCACCCCGTGCCATTTCGGTACCAGCGGTTCAGTAGCAAATGGTGAGAACAAAGATCGGGATGCGTGTCATAGTAGGTCCGCATCTGTTTCTTCTCCTCAGGCCGTTGCTTTCCAAGCCTAGGACGTAGGTCCCACTTCTCCCTTATCATTTTTCTCTCCATTTTGAGTGCGGCCAGGTGCAGATGGGGGTTGCTCTCAAAGATAGCCTTCCACATCTCATGGTTACACATTTGAAAGTAGGGGAAATAGTGTATATTGAGAAAAAAATTAATTAAAAAAATATTCTAGCTACGGTGAGCGGTAATGTGGCCTTATAGGTTGAGCATATATTCAGAAAAACAAACGAAGCCGCGGATTGGCCAATCACTTTGGAGGCATCTTGTGGGTTGGAGAAGGAAGCTGTTTAGAGTGCGTCGGAATTTTTTATTTTCTGGCTTTATTGAATGTATTCGTGCCAGATATGTATGAATCATTCGTCTTAACAAAAAATAAAAAAAATAAAAAAATGTCCTTTCTGTTACTGCACATATGGCATTCAGGCTAGGTGCCTGCATTCATCAGCGAACAGGTTTGATGCGCCTCCTGTGTTAGAGACAAATGGCACTGAATGCCGCAATCCATTTTTATTTGAAAACTCTCAAATTTTTTTTGCTAATTTGTTTTAAGCAAATCAATGATTTTTTATGGCAAACAAAAAGAGTTGACCGAGAAAAAAAAACGTTCCAAAAAAAATAGGGCATATTTATAGAGAACGGATGAAATCTTTTAGAAAAAATTTCATGATTTGTTATCTTTCGGGTGAGGCGGATAATGGAGGAAGGGATAATTACTTTTTCCCCTTTCTCGTACATTTCTTCCTAGAAAAAAGAAAAGAGAAAATACAAAGAGAATATTGCTGTTGCAGATGATGAAAAAAATAGAAATCAATTTTTTAAAAAAATAATATTTGGAAAAAAAAAAATCAATCCGGTGGAGGCAAATAGCTAAGATGGCGGAGATTGTAAAAGAAAAATACCAAGGGATAAATGTTTTCCCCCTCAATTCTGCTATGTATGAAGTCTGGATGGCGAGCAGCGGCCTCGGATCCTTTCCCTTTGTCCACTTCTCTTCGAGCATAGGTTACAGGGAGAGAGAATTGAGGCTCATTAGAACCAGAAGAGAGATACAGATGATGTATTCAAGGATTCTTGCCTCTATAGAAACTCAGTGACAATATTTACCGGTCCTCACCTAAAATATTCAATTAATTATGGTCAATCAACCACTAATAATATTAATTAATCAATAACTTACCAACTCTATAATTTTAGAGTTTTAATATTCAAATTACCCATAATTTTTCTATCCTTCTTTAATCAAATATAAGAGGAATAAGCCATCAAATGTTTAATCAAATAGCATTCTTTTTGCTCTTGTTGTAGTAGTTGTTGTTGTTATGGTCAGACAAATGAATCATTCATGAGGCAACTTTAGATTAAGTAGTGTAGACCGATGGCAAAACTGGCACATGCATGATGAGACCTTGACCTTGGCATGTTGTGACATACTTTAGATTTGGATCACAAATTGGTAGCTTCCTGCTCGGATAATGGCATTCTAAGTTGCTCAAAAAGAAACGCATAGTAATGTCCTTAAGTCACTTGATCATGAATCCTGTAAGATCGTCCTTAACTGAAGACTGGTCATGCAAAGACCTGAAATGGTTTGGTTTTGGCCCAAATTTTACTTGACCAAGATCCAAGACTAGAAGCTTTGAACTAATTATTATTTGCTCCAATCATTGGGTACTTTTCATGATACATACTTGATCTTACACATCTTGGCTATGTTGGACTTGTACTGGAATCATAATGTCACCCCTTTTTAACATTTTATGACATATTCTAGTTAGAGAGTTGCTTCCTAGCATCCCTTCATTTCATGCTAAGAGCACTAGTCTCTCATGGCAGTCAAGAATTTGGATGATGCATCACAGTCACATTGATGATAGGTGGGCTGACCTCATGGACCATCCCACGTATGGATTGGGGGTGTATCTTTCATGCAAAATATGGATTTGTTTTCTTTCATGCAAATTCACCGTTAGATCACCCACCACATAAATCTCAAAGCGCTTCAAACTCTAGTCACTCATCTGCCTACACCGGTTTCAAAATGACTAGCGAATGATCCAATGGTGGATTCGTGCGAAAGATACACCGCCAACAGGGATGAGAGAAGTATTTTTTTTTCTATTAAGGGGCATTTTCTTTAGTTGTTGCTACCAAAAACTAAAATGCCTTTGGCAATTCTTTGTTTCTCCCTGTTAATTCCTTGTAGATAATGGTCAAAAACATTTTTACTTCTATGGTTACGTCTTTGCTCATTAATAGAAAGGAGAAAAGATTTAAGCCATGCAATTAAAATAGGTTAGGTTTCCAGTTAGTTCTTACCCCAAAATACTCTCTTTTCTTTTATTTGGATGGAGAAGGCACTTTGCCCGAAAATTGGGTATGTCGTGCATGCATTAAAAAGTCCTTTTTCGTCCTAAGGAGGAGGGAGTAGGGGGCAAAGAGTCAAGGTAGGTATCACATGCAGGAAGTATCCTTTTTGTTTCTAAATAATTGGGACTTTAATTTTTAATTAAAACTATATATCAATAGGAATAATGTATACTTTTCAAGGAAAATTAAGAATGTGAATTTATGTCTGGCAATTTTATTTTAATTTATTGAGAAAGAAGAATTAGACTATAAAATTCCTCTAGCTTTTTCTTTCTTTTGCTAAGAAACCAACAAGTCTTTTAATTGATTTTCTTTGAGACAAGAATTGAGCAAAGTCCCATCTGAGTTTATTAGAAAAAAAAAAGAGTCAAGCTTAGCATAGTGTTATAGTCCCACATAAACTAATAAAAAGAGTGCCACATAGATTTACTAGTCTAGGCCGGTCCTTATCCTAACTGTTTAAACTTTTGGGCTAAGTTTGTGATAGCTGTTATCGAAGTAGTCTTATTGTATGTCACAACTTTTATTAGTTATGTGGATCCCCTACTGAGGGATACTTGGATCTAAAAAGATCCAATAGGGTTGAGTAGGACCTAAGCTATAGGTGGGTCTTCCCCACTCTCAAGGAGGAGCCACCCGTGATGAAGGTGTCGAAAGATTAGGTGGGAGAGATTGTTATAGTCCTACATTAACTAATAAAGGGGATGCCACATGGGTTTATTAACTTGGGCCCGTCCTCCTCCTAACAGCTTAGGCTTTTGGGTTGTAAGTCCATGATGCTAGGCTAACCAACCAATACAAAGTACAACAAAGTTAAAGGATGGTTGAGTTAAAAGAGATAGTACAGACTTAATACTTTAACTAAGAAAGGGACATTGTCCCGAATCTCTGCTATTTAGTGGCACTTGTTCCGTCTTGAGCATTTCTCTCCAAACAAGTCCTCTAATTTATCGAGAAAATGAGAAGTATAACTAAAAATTGATGGCCAAAATTTTTCTCTTCTTACGCAATAACTAGTATACATTATAGAAATATATATAAGTTCATTCACAAGAACTTGTGCGTATGCAAAACTCAAACCAGGTTGGGCTACACTTTTAGAATCACTACTTAATTGTCTAATCTTAACCTATTTTTAAGCTAATATATGTTCTATGCCAAGCTTTCTACAATGATCCAAAAATAACTTGGCAAGCATATGCCATAACTTTGGCCGAATAAGACATGATTTGTCCTACCTTAGTAGCACTCTTCCTCATGAATGTATAAGATGGAAGGGATACATAGTAAGGGCAGTTGAAGCAAGAAGCATAATCTCAATCCATAAAAAGAAACATGTAGCATTTCTCATTTCTTCACTAATTATTCCATTATGAACAGATTGAACTATATTGCTACATATATAGCGGCTCTTTATGTAGTTATATAAATAAATTAAAATATTTAAAAATATCAAATACTTAAAAGGACTCTAGGGTTACTTCTTAAAAACTTTAAAATATAAAATTATGGACACTTTACTAATTTATACGTGTTTCTGATTATACTTAGAGTTGTCATTTAGCTAGATCAGTTGGTCCGGATCCTATTTGAAGTTGATCCTGACCCGACCCAAACTTATATACCTACGAACTAGTACAAGTCCAAAGATATAAATATAATCTTGGGACACAATCTGGTTGTGTCTAAAGCTCTTAAACAAAGGCTTGACTCAAAATTTTTAATATGTCAAACTTTAAATATATACTAATTCATTCATCAGCATGTTAGGATCTGGTTGGGAGAAAAACTATGTTTGGCAATTAGAGTGACCTTGCTACTTTTAAAAAGAAGCATGGCCGATTATACATTTGTGTGTGTATATATATCTCACTCTCTCTTTCTCTATCATTTTGTTTTTAAAAATACGCGGACTCTAGATTTTCTAGTTCATTCTATCCCAAGCTTGCAATGAACAAACACTTCTATCCGCATCTAAAATTTTTCTAGTAAAAAAAAAAGTTCAATGGCATTTTGCATTACTATCACATATAGCATATGCAACACATGACATACACTGCATATACACAGCTCTGCCAAAAGTAACAATCTCAAACTAGAACATCCGAGCCTGCAAAAATCTTGAAACATCAACTAGAGCCTGAGATACATGGTCCAAATATGCTTAAATTTGTTCCATGTGCAAACCACCCATTGCATCACAGCCATCCATATTATCTCGATTATGTACATCATGTACGAACAAACATCTTCTGGTGCACACACCAATAGAGATCGTATGGAGCAATCTTCATGTTTTGCCACAAATCTTATTGTATTTATCTTAAAGTGGAAACTAAAGAGTCAAAGTGGGATAGAACTTCTCCTACTGACGGAGTCCGTTCATCCCTTGACTTAAAAAATTAAAAAAAATACATGAAGCATCATCCATTAGGTCGTCCGCCTTTATCCCTTCTTTTTTCTTATAAAGTCGTCTTTTTCTCTCCATTTATCCGTGCAGCCTTCTCCTCCTCAAGTCCTTTTCTCCTTCAAATCTTCTTTCTCATGAAGGCATATGTCCCATGCGTGTATCATGTGGCCATAAACCGTGTACTAGCAAATACTATATTCTAAAAACTATGTATCGATTTGCTTGGAAGTATGTATTGTATCGTTGTTGGATATGTATCAAAGAAGTTTAAAATATGCATTAAAAATTTGTTGAGTCTGTATATATTGTGTATAGTGAGCATGATATTTTGAAAAGTGTATATCAATTTGCCTGGATATACATCAAGTTTCTTAAATATATCTATTAAGTCACTATTGGGTATATATCAAGGTAGTACGTATTAGAAACCCATTGAGTATGTATCATGAAAACATGTATTGTGTACTTGTTAATATGATGTTTTAGAAACTTTACATCGATTTGGCTAGATATATATCAATTTGCTTGAAGGTATGTATTGTGTTATTGTTGAGTATGGTCAAAGAAGCTAGAGTATATATTAAAAATTCATCGAGTGTGTATCACCTAGACATATATTATGTATTGGTAAACATGACTTTTTGAAAACTATGTATTAATTTATTTGGATGTGTATCAATTTGCCTGAAGGTATATATTGGGTCGCTGCTGCATCTTAAAGGTAGAGTCTTTTTAGGTATGAAGACTGGCTCCAGTTCAGAACTTATCAACATTCTCTTCTTTAACTTTGGACGAATTTCTTCAACTTAATTCAAGAACGATCTTCTTTTAATATGAGACACTCTAAAGCAGTTTTAATTTGTTATATTGCTTATTATATATAGCTAGCAAGAAATGAACGTATTTTTTAAGATTTTGGACAAAGTGCTTCATTAATTTTGCTAAAAGCTTCCACACAAGCTCATGAATTTCCTCTAGAATACTACTTCAAAAGGTTCGTTGATAGTAGGGGCAATTTGTGTCTCTTCTCAGACAATTTCTGCATCGTAAAAGATATTTTATGTTACTTGAAAGCTACCACCCCTTATTTTCTTAATGTCAACTTTGATAGCAGTGTGTAGGAGAGAAGTACTTTTGGTGGAGCAGTATTTCTCATTAGAGGTGCTAGTGATGTTTTAGTGACTGTGATGGAGTTAAGATCTATGATACAACTATTCCAATAGCGGAATTGTGTGTGGCATGGGGAAGATTGAATTTTATTGTTCCAACATTGAGAGCGACCAATGCTTTCTTGAATTAAGATTCTTTAACAGTTATTAGATAGCTTTCAAATTCACCACTTGCTAAATCTAGTCTTCATTCTATTCTTCAGAATTGCTAGCATTTGTTGCATACATTAATCTCTTTTGAGATTTCTCATATATTCAAAAAAACTAATATTGTTGCCGATTGAATAGCATCTTACATGGCCAATCATAAGATCAACATAATAGGATATTACGACAAATCTTCCTGAATTGTTGTTAAATATTTTGTTTGCCGATTTTCATATATATATATATATATTTATACTTATTTGGTTTAATTTATCCGATTTATTAAAAAAAAGAAGCTTAAAGCATATATTAGAAATATGCCAAGTGTATACTATTTTTTTGTACCGGTAAATATAGTCCATAGCCATTGGAGAGAAAGAGGTTCTTAATTTTGGTGGAGGAGAAAAAGACTTAGAGAGGGGTAGGATGGCTCCGTGGATGAATGGAGAAATAAGAGAAGCCTGGTGACGAGAAAAAATGAATATATATATATATATATATTAAGTCATGGGATGGATGGTAGAGGAGTCCGTTTGCTTTGATTTTTTTGGTTTTCACCTTAAAATAAAACCAGACCGATCTACTTTTGTGCGTGCGCAGGATACTTCACCTTCGTGATGCACCAACCCCTCCACCTACGACAGGCCCCACACGAATCCAGTATTCCCCTCAAACTCCTTTCTTAAACTGCTCCACTTCTTAATAACGTTAAACCTCCCACTCCTATTCTTCTCCGCAACGGCTTAATTAGAATTAGAACTCGAATTCAGAAGTCCGGGATAAAATTGCCACAAAGCCTCGTAGTATTGCACTTCCAGTTTTCCATTTAAAGTTGGGTTTAAATCGCATATCTTTTCCATATCCCCCCCTTTTTCTCTCTCTCGCGTTCGCTCGCCGATGGAGAACGCGAAGGAGAGCGGCACCGGAGACAAGATTGCCGACGAAAACCATAGCCCGAAAACCCCAACACCGGCGGATGCCGAGGCCGAGCCCGCTGCAGGGTTGGCGCCACCGCCCCCGCGGCCGCCCGCCCGGACGCCCTTCACCGGCCTCAGCCAGGTCGACGCCGACCTCGCCCTCGCCCGTGCGCTTCAAGAACAAGTGAGCCCCCTTGACCCTCTCCCTCCCCCTATCGTTGGATCTTTGCTTTAGGGATTCGCGCTAGGTTTTCTGAGGTTCTTGGGTTTGGGGAATTCTTCGTCCAGGAGCGGGCGTACATGATGCTGCGGATGAACGGCGGAGAGGGCAGCGATTACGAGAGCTCCGACGGTGCGAGCGACGGGAACGATGACGGCGACGATCCAGACCACCGTATCCAGGAGGCGGGGAGCGCCGAGGGGAGCGATTACGGCGAGGACGCATTCGATGCCAACGACCGGTCTATCGATTCTGCCGAATTTGAGAGTGATGAGGCCTTCGCGAGGGCATTGCAGGACGCTGAGGAGCGAGAGGTGGCCGTCCGGTTGATGGCCCTTGCCGGATTGAACGACTGTGAGAAAATCTTTCATATTTTCTTTCTTACTGTCATCTATTATAGTGTTGGATCTTGAATTGATCTGAAATTTGTTATTTTTAGGGGGTGTGGAGAATCACGGGGACCATGGCAATCACTCTCAGGTGAGAGATCGGTAAATTTTTGTTTGTGATTGCTTCAGTTACTGAAGACCGCTGTATTCACTGATCCACCAAGAACTACAAAGTTGTTAGAAGTACGAAATTTAGGTTTTTTATCAGTTCATAATGAGAAACGGCTCTTGAATCATTTCGATCTATTTTATTACAAAGCTTAGCATTTTCATTAGTCATGGATGGACGATCTCTGTTGGTCATCTTGTTTTTTGCATGTTTGAAGTAATTTATCAGGTACCTGGAGATGTATTTATCTATTAGAATTTAGAAAACTGGTGTTTGCCTATAATCATCCATGAGTAGTGTGAAAAACCAAAGAGAGAAGCATTACAAGTCATTAACTTTATGTTGCATTGAAGTATTTTGGATTGTATGTTGCATGTTTTGTTATATCTTATAGGTAACATTAGATTCACATCCTCTACTGGAACCTCAGTTTGCTTAGCTTCTAAGGTTAAACAGGAAGAAACACCTTATTATGTCAGGGTTTTAGACTACCTTTGCTTATGTAGAACTAAAGGGTATCACTAGAGTTATGTCATAAAATGAAAGGTGTTAGGTAACAAAAGTCAGCGAAGTACCTTTTAAGTTTTGATCTAAGTAACTTTTATATGAAGCTCACATGAATACTAGGTTGAATGGGGGTATACATGTGAGCTAACTATGCTTACGTTATGACATAACTAAGTGAGATATTGAAGGAAAGGTTATGAATGTTCTACCTGAAACCCTACTCCAAATCAAATAAGTATAAAATGGATAAAGCTGTCTTAGTTATGCAGGGGCGGATTTAAAAATAGAAGGGAGATATGTATACGATGGCAGCATTGATTTTATAAATGAGATTATTTTAAAGATCTAAAACTAGGGAATATAAACTGAAAGATATTTGGTGAAAGTTCAGTAGATAGGATCTACATAACTACGTGGGGGTTCTTGAATTCCAGGGCATTTGTAATTTTTGAGCATTGTAGAGAGCTCTTTGCTAGTGAGTGTAAAGGTTTGGGGCTGTTATCTTAATTTAAGGCATGTTTGGTTGAAGGGAGTTGGACTCTGAAATGGGAATTAGAATGAGTGACTCCCATTCCAACCATTTGGTTGGAGGGAATCCCATTTCCATTCCGATTCTAGGAGGAATGGGAATGCCACAATCTCTCAAATCCAATCCCTACTCTCCTATACTATTCAAATCCTATTCCGATTCCGATTCTGATTCTAATTCTGGTCACGAACCAAATGCATCGGAGAATATAACCATTCCGACTTTTGTTTCCATCCGTTCCGATTTCAATTCTGGTTGTGAACCAAACGTGCCCTTAGTGTAATGTAAGATAATAAGAGTGAGTGATTTGCTAAGAAATCAAACGTGTGGGAGAAGAGAGCCACTGCAGGAGAAACTTGATCAGTGAAAGGACCAAGAAAAACTTGACTACCTAAGGGCTGAAGTAAGTTTTTCCTTTTCTCTTCTTGATGGGGCAATGCAGCCAAATGATTTGTATTGTAGAATTAGGTTGAGCTTTGGGATTGCAAGAGAAATTTAAGTAAATTTTAGGATTTATTAACAAATTAGGTTTCCGGTGAGAGGGGTTAGAAGGATGTTACCTGTGATTTTATTTTGTTGACAATGATGCTTACAAATTTATAGTAATTCCATCGTTGCAGTGTTTTTGCCGCAGATGTAAGATCAGATTTTGTAACTTTTGCATCATCTGAGATTGAAGCATTCACATCAAATAGTTGTCTCATTTCAGGTCTTTATCATGACAAATTGAGAATATCTTTTAGAGGTTCTTAGCTGCAAGTGCATTATGCTGGATGTCCGAGAGTACTAGGTTGCATATGTTTCTACACTTTTAAAAAGTTAATTTGCAATGTTTTCTGGCTAAGAAAGTTGGGGAATGTGGACTATTCTACACTTGAAACAGATTAGTTTTAAATAGTAATGTTTAAAGTTTCACACAACATGGGGTGTGATGAAGGATTCTGAAATAAGGGAATCAAATGAATATTGATTTAGATTGAAATTCATTCCCCTTGTGTGGTAGTGAAAGGTGATAAATGGAAATTATGGAATGAACAGAATGATTAAACTAATATCTGTTATTTTCTTTCATTTTCTGGATGTATCTGTTATTTAAGTTCTTAGAATATCAGAGACATTTACAACCAATAATGAGACTCACTTTTAACCCACTTATTTGTGAGCCATTATTGTTTCAAACCTACTCTGATTATATGATTGTGCCATAACATGATTTTACAAAAGTCCAACTATTTCATCTTGCTTGATCAAATTGATAAGAACATCAACTACATTTCTTCTGCTGTAAATGGAAAATCAAATGCTAATGTTTAAACAAATTATTTAGCACAAAACTTCATTTTAAGTTTTGGATTGGTTACGTTAATTCTAAGGGTATAAGATTGTTTGTGATTGCTATTAGCATATGGAGAATAAGGTATATTTCAGATCTTGAACTTGAATCTACAGAAATCTGAGTGAATTCTCATTTTGGTTGAACCATAAGGAGAAGTTAGGGAAACCATGTATAAAATCTTATCCTTTTCATTAGAATCACAAGTATTGTTAAGTATAGTTGTTCTTGCATAATCCAAATGTCTTATTCCCCAACTAGCATACAGCCTAGTCAAATTTAAACTCAAGAGAATATCCAATGCTGTTCACATGAAGTGAAAGATGTGGTTATCACCATGTTAAGCATAAGGAATTCTTACCTACTGAATAAAACTTACATTACTTGAAGAAACAAGCTATTGCGACATTACATTGCTTTATATGTCTAATTTTGATCTTGGCTTGGGTGATTTAATATTTATATAAAAAAATGTTTATTCTGGACAGCCACAATTGTCTTTAATGCTGTCACTATGTCCTTTCAGGACGCCTTACTTGGTGCACAAGATTGTACTACCCCTTGCTTCAAATGCTATCTATAAGAAACAATATCCTCTTCTGCAAAACAATGAATTATGAATTCCGCAACGTTTTTAACTATAATACGTTACTTGATGACTGAAACTACATTTCTGAGATTTTCTGATTGTTATCTATAAGAACATAAATGTAAATAATAACAGGGGGCCCTGTCACCTGTATGTAATAACAGGATTTGAAACTAGCTACTTAAGATTCCTTTTGCAGGCAATTACTTATGAGTTTCAGAGAGTTTATAGTGTAATCAATACAAACTGTATTAATACCTTGTGATTTGGGTAGCCAAGACTTCAGATGTAAATTTTCAGCCCTTACCCTTTATCTTCTATCTATCTCAGGATGCTTGGGAAGAGGTTGATCCAGATGAATACTCTTATGAGGTAAGATAAATTTCATTACATGATGTTTCACATTTAAACTTCGAATCTTGCATATGAATTGGTCTTTTATAATGTTTTTGTTATATCAGGAACTAGTTGCATTGGGTGAGGTCGTTGGAACTGAGAGCAGAGGCCTATCTGCTGTCACAATTGCCTCTCTGCCTTCAGTCAACTACAAGGCAGGAAGCGTGCAAGATGGCAACACTGATCAGTATGCGCAGGCTCTTACAGACTTCTAGCATCCTTTATCATGAGGGTTGATAATATGTTGTAAATTTGATGATTATTTATATTTTTTAGGTGTGTTATTTGCCGACTGGAGTATGAGGATGGTGAATCCATAGTTGTGCTCTCATGCAAGCATGCATATCATTCTGAGTGTATATACAAGTGGCTTCAAATAAACAAGGTATGATATTGTTAATACAAGACAGTTATAATTGTACTTCCATATTTTCATGATTTTCTATATTTTCATTTGTTTGATTAAGATCACTGTACATTTTAGTTTTTCTTTTAATGACAAACTAGTTAACATGGGATGGAACATATGTTGGCACAGCTGTTGTTAAAGACTGATTAATATTGTTGTTATACTTCTCATTTGCTTAGTTTTGCCAGGTCTTGATACCACCCCTTATAATTTTACATTTTGCCAAAATTCATTCCATTTGTTGGTTGAAAGTGACTATTTTTTTCTAATATTCATTTTTGAATTAAGATTTTCATAGGATATTTAGTTTCCACCTTTAGGCCTAACAGTCACTATAATCATCTACCTTTGGAAAAGATTTACATGGATAAGTATTGTTCTTTGGAGTTATTTTATTAGCACTTAGTGTGCTTCTTAATTCTTTTTTATTAAAATTCAAACATTTATCAACATTTTTTTGTTCGGAATAATATGATTTACTAGGTTACCATATATATGATATGCCTTGACCATTTGATATTTATTCAGTGCTAGTAATGTAACAATGTCTAAACAACTCGGGAAACAAAATTCTTGCTACCTAACCTTGTCCTTATGGAAAAAATGACTGGGTCCAGTTGTTTCTGATCTAATTGGTTATAATGTCGCATAAATGTTTGTTTGACTGGATAAGATGTGAAGAGTCATGGTTGTTTATATACTTATTCTCGGTGGATATTGCATGTCTTAGTCATTCTACTAGGTTATGATGAAAATTCGATGGTTACTTGTAAGATATCTGCTTTTCCTTGGTTTTCACTAATGGATGCGACATTCTCAAGTTTTTCATTTCTGTCTTTGTTGGTTGTTTTAGCTGGATCATCTTTGCAATATATTTGTTATTGGTTGGCAAACCATTCGGAATACAATTGGAACCATGTTAAAGATTCAGGTTTGATCAGTTATTAGGGGATTCCATCAATACCTCATCAAATTTAGTTCACTGTAAATTGGTGTAGAGTCTCTGCATTACCATTCAAGAAATCCTAATTGGTGGACTCTTCCTTTGATCTTGTTTCCTTATGAATGTTCCTGTCTCCTTTCCCAGTCCCTAGATTCTTGGAAGTCCTCTTTTTTTCTTGACACACTGAATTTGTGAACCATCAGGCCTTGGAGGCCATCCGCATGAACCGGTTCCCAAGCCTTTGAAGTGGCATTTGTAAGTTTTTTTTTTATTATTTTTTTAGAACGCTAACATAGTTTGACCACTTGCTAATCCCCTAACCATATTCTTTGCTCATTGCTTTTTGGATTTCAAACTCTTCACAATTATTGTCTTTGATCTAGACTAGCACTTATCTGTAGCTTTAGCTCTCTTGCAATGCTGCTTGGGAATTTGAATTTTTAAGATTTCCAGATGCCAACCCTTTGGGATATTTAAGCATGGCACAGCAGTCCTTAGAACCCGGAAATTGTATGCTATTTACATAGACTATATGTGTATCAACACATTTGCAACTTCTTCGTGGATTTTTGTTGTCATGGCAACAACTTTTAACTATTTCAAGTGCTAAACAATATTGTCTTAATGCATCTAGAAGTTTTAGTACCATGATGTAACCTTCTTTTCCCTTTTTCTTTTTGTTATATGACTTGAACTACATCATTTCTGACAAGCAGTACAATTGACCTTAGTAGATGGAAACTACCGTCTAGGGAAACGTACATGCATCAGAAACCCCCTGGAAACTTGAATTTGTACCCACTTCCTAAGAGCCACCTTGAAGTGTTTTTACTTTTTTGAACATCCACTTCCATTCTTGCTCCTGATTCTAGCAACTAAGGATGAAAAGTTCTACACAGGCTGTTGCATTAATATTGAATTCTTGTTGGAAACTTGCTCATGCACTTGCTTCTTGAGTACATCTTTTTTTTGTTCTGTTTTTTTCTCTTTTCTCTCCTTGAGAGATGTTGCTTCTTGGCACCTGACCCAAATATTCTCCCACTACTATTTTGTGTAATGAAACCACCTAGCAGATGGACAACTTACTTTGTCTCAAGTATGCTATCCCGGCCCGAACTGAGCGATACAAGGCGTATTGTACCGTACCGGTTCGTTACCAATACCCGGTATGGATGGCGTATTGGTATCTGATACGGATGGCATACCGACACTTGGTACGTCAAAAAAATTTCGTACCATACCATACGGACACTACGCTAGTGTGGCACTGGTATGGGGTCCGATACCGAGACGGCGATATTTTGTTTGTCCATGGTATGCCGAACCGGCCCGTATCGGCCGGTACGAACCGGTCCGGCCAGCTACCGGTACGCCAGAGCCGTGAAAACCGGTACAGGCCGGTTCCATGCCGGAGACGAAGAAGACGAAGAGAAAAAGAGAGAGCACGGGGAAGGGAGGGAGGGAGACCACCTGTGGCCGCCATCGGAGAGCCGCGGAGGGGCGTCGGAGGCCAGTGGGAGGCGGCGGAGCCCGGCGGGGGCGGGGGAACCCGCCGGGGCGCGGCGGAGGCCGCTGCCGTGTCCCCTGTTTCTTGGCCGCGGCCTCATCCTCCGCCGCGCCCCCGCGGTTTCCCCGCCCCCCACCGGCCTCCGTCGCCCCTCCGCGGCTCTCCGATGGCGGCCACAGGTGGTCTCCCTCCCTCTCTCCCCCGCGCTCTCTCTCGTTCTCTTCTTCTTTCCCGGCTCCGGCGGGAAAGACTTCTCGGTTCGTACCGCCCGATTTTCTTACGAACCGAAACCGTACCGGTCCGGTAGGCAACTGGTGCGCCTACCGGATTCGGTATGGCGGACCTTGGATTTGTCTGTTATCAAATTTTGATTGGCAACTTAGTTTGTCTGTTATTAAATTTTGTTCTATCGGAAAATATATTTCTAAATGTTTTCATTGGAAACAAGTGTACCCCATGTGACCTTGCTCTGCCCAGTGCTTTATTTTCCACCTTCTCACCTGAAAATATTACCCAAAATGGTGTCAATTATCTCACAGCCACTATTTTGGCATTAACCTCTCCTGTTTGCTTCTCTGCAGCATTCCCTCTTAGTTATTGCCCCTTCAGTCAGCAGTCGATTAATTGTAATCCTTACCTGGTCTTTAACTTTTATTTGACCCAGGGAGAATTGAAGGACTTTGTTTTATGAATTAAAATTTGAGCTTTCCTTTTCAGTTCAAACGTATCATGAACCTGAATTACTAGTAGCAGATGGGCAGGATATCATGAACCTGAATTACTAGTACCAGATGAGCAGGGTTTCCACTTATGCCTAAATTTAGATCATGAGAAGATGTTTGCAGGATACATCTTCAAAACTTTGTGCAATCGGAGACATGTTAAGATGATTGGAATTGGGCAGGAAAGTCCATTAGAAATTGCACCAGTTTTTATCTGATACGATGCTGTATTTTCTATAACACTAACTATTTCAGATCAATCTTATATTCTGATTATTGTTTTTATTTTTTTCTCAGGGTTCAGATGAAACTGACCCATCACATCTTTTTGATTTGGTGCAGGTATGTCCAATCTGCAGCACTGAGGTTTCTACCTCTGGAAATAAGCAGGAATGACACCTGATAGAAGTTGCCATTGCCTTATTTGAATGCAATGAGAAGAAAGCTCCTCTGGCTATATTTGTCTCAAATATTGCATCCATCGATACTCACTCATAGTCAAATGGAGTTGTTAGATGCTGCAACTTAAATGCATAAATTGCTATATTATGCAATATACTCCAATCCATAAATTCATTACCACTCCAGAGTATTCTACTTTTCTACTCTGTCCTTGCGGAGTTTATTTGCCTCCCTCAACCCGGGCCCAGGTAGCAGGCTCCCAGATAATGTAAACTGTAGGTAGGTGTTTTTGTGCTATAGTTCGAATTACTTATCTAAAAAGGGAGTAGAGATATTTTCTGGAATCATGATCTGCTGAACTGGTCGGAACCTGTACTGTACCGGTACCAGCCTCCACCGGTACGGTAAAACGGTGGAATTTGGTTCCGACCCCAAAGAGGTCAAAACCAAACAGTTCCTTGCCCGTACCGGTGCGAATCGGTACTGCTCGCACTAGTACAAGCCTGGTACCGGTGCAAACCGCACTGGTTCCCACCGGTACTCGCGGGGAAGAAGGGGGGAAGAGAGGAGAAGAGAGGAGGAGAGAGGGGAAGAAGACCTCTCGCGCTACCGGGCCTCTTTCTTCCTCCCGAGCACCTTGCGGGGAACAAGAGCTCCTTTGCTTGTAGGAGAAGGGGAAAAGAGAGGAGAAGAGAGGAGGAGAGAGGGAAGAAAAGAGGAGCTCAGGAAGAAGAGGAGGAAGAAAAAGAGAGAGAGAGGCCGCGGGGAGCGCACGCCCACGCGCGGGGACGCAGGCGCGAGTGGGGAAACGCGTCCCCGACTCGTGCCCGCACGCATTCCACGCGGTGGGAATCGTAGTCCACGCGCAGGGAACCACGCAGGCTCACCGTGCGGGGTAGCGAGCCCACGCGCTGCCCCGTGTAGGCGCTTTTAATGCGACATAGTGGCATTAAATGCTACCCTGCAGCATAACGCGACGCGCGCGTGTCCGCCCTTTTTTTTTTTTAGAACCGGACCGGTACCGGTCTTCACCGGTACGTCGGTTCGGTCGGTTCCGCGTACCTTGTCTGGAACACTAACATTATTCAGATTTGCATTCCCAAATTATATGGATTATGTTAAACTGACATGTTTAGACAATTACTGGTATATTGTGCTCTCTGATAATCCTGAATTATGTCTACGAACTTCATATATAGTTATTCTTGAGCCTAGGAACCTATTTTACTGAGTGATTTCATTTGGTTGGGCGAGCTAATAGCAAACTCCGGACCCATCATAAGGATGTGCTTATTCTGATTGATGAGATGCTAGTTCTGGGCTTATTGTACGGTACAGAAATCCCTGGTTAAGACAAAGCACAGGCTACGGTTGAGCCTTACAAATTGTGGAGAACTGAGAGCGACCCACATCTTCTGCTATGCAGTTGAACCAAGTGGAAGGACTCCTGTTGGTCGAATAGTAAGTGGCGATTGCAATCAACCCAGGCCAATAGTAAGTGGCGATGGTAAGTGGAAGGATTCTTTTTTTCGAAATTGATTTTAAGACCTATGAGGAGTTCCATTGAGTAGAGGATAAATTTGAGTTTGCTAACGCATTTCCTTTCAGCTCTGCACATGATAACTGTTATCATCTGCATATTGGATACAGTTGATAGCACCTGTTTTCTCCATTGCTCCGATACCAACGATTCGTTTACTGTGTGAAGCCAATTTCAGCATTCTTTCTAGGATGTCGATCACAGGAATGAAGAGCATGAGGGATGGAAGGGTCCCCTTGTTTGAGACCCTTCCTTACTAGAAGCCAGTTTGTGGGTTCGCCATTGATCATTAAAGCAAGCTTGTTTGAAGAATGTTTGAGATCCAGTTGCACCAACGTTTCCCAAAGCCTCGTGCCCTGAGTATCTTTATTGAGAAACTCCATTTAATATTGTCAAATGCTTTTTTTGAAGTCAATTTTGAGCATAAGTCCCTTGGTTTTAGTTCTGTTGCAGTAGGATAAAATCTCCATTGCACTTATGAAGCTGTGTGATATCTGTTTCCCCTCCACGAATGTGGATTGCCCTTCGGATGTCAGTGAATCTAGATGCTCAGCCAACCTGATGCTAAACACTTTGCATAAAATTTTCAGAATTCCATTTACAAGACTTATTGCTCGGTGGTCTCTAATGGATGTGCATTCTTGCTGCCTCGGAGCGAGGGAGATGAAAGAGAAGTTGTGTCTAGAGATGTCGGTTTCGTTAGAATTTATGTCAATGAAGAACTTGCGTACAGGTCTGTTTTGATTGAATCCCAAAAAATCTGGTAGAATGAAGCCAGGAATCCATAAAGTCCTGGCGCTTTGCCCTTCGATCGGCAAACCGAAAACAGCATACTAGGTCCAAAAGGTCATAGTTATGATCTGGAAATAGTTCTTTCCAATCCACTGACATGGGCATGTTTTCAGAAGAAACAAGGAGCTCGGTATAATAGCTGAAAAATGCTTCTTTGATGCAGTCTGAATCTGTAGTTATTTTGCCTCCGTGCATGATGCTGCAGATTATATTCTGTCTTTCTAGAGCTGGCAGTAATGTGAAAATACCTGTTGTTTCAATCGTTATACCTGAACCAATTGATTCTTGAGTGCTGTCTCCTCCTGCTTGAGGATTAAGTCTAGAGTTTTTGTCACGCCCTGATTCCGGCACCCGGGTCCGACCGCGTGACATGGCCGTACTCTCTAGGCAGAGCTCAAGAGAATATGTTAGATCTAAGATGAACAATATCCACATAATACTAACAATTATGATCAAATCAATCCAATAATGCCACTTATATTAAATAATCAACTAGTTCGATTAGAAAGTTTCAGATATCCATCGGTATTAGCAAAATAAAAGAGAGAACTAGCTAACTAACTACTAGCTGCATAAATTTCACATCCCTCCATTCGAACTATGCTTTCTGTGACTATAAAAAAATTGTAAAGAAGAATATGAGCTTTTTTAGCTTAATAAGAATTTCAAATTGCTGCACCAACTAGTTTTTTTAGTTGAAGTCTTGGGTTATAGATCTTTTGGCTCCCTCTTCTATTGTGAGCGCATTCGTTATTCTTCTTGGATGTCTATGTCTAGAATTGCTTGCTTGAGATCCTTAATCCTTTGGATGATGTTACCGCTTTTGCTTTTGTTCCATTTTTTTAGCTTGGAATGAACGTATCTGAGTTTTCCGACCATGGTGGCAGTTGAGTCTTCTGATGTTGGGGCTTCATTCCACCATAGCTTTGCGAGTCTTCAAATCTGAAGGTTTGTTGGTGATCTTCTTCTCATTTTCTTTCAGCAAGAAAGGGAAGTGGTCTAACTGTAACTTTTGATAGTGGAACTAGTAAAAAAAATGGATGCTCTATAAACCAATCGAAGGAAACGAGGCATCTATCTAGCTTCACTAAGGAGGGGAGTTCTTGATGATTTGAACCAGGCGTAGTGGAGATGACTATATCTGTTGATGAAAGAGTTAAATCCTGTGGAAGCTGCAATATTATTTTGGGCTCCTCTTCTTTCTGATGACAAATAAGCCCTTACGCTTGATAGCTAAGATCATGAAGTTCGCCATGGTACCTGAATGACCAAGTTCACCTGCAGAGAAAAGTAACCATAATGGCCATAAATTTCATTACAAAATGTTCTCATGGGAGGAGAGAAGACCAGAAACCTGCCTCTGTTGAGCTTCCTCATGGACCATCTATGCCTTCCCATGTTTATGATCTTACCTATATATGGTGACATGGGTGCACTTGCTCGTCTAAGCAAAGGCGAAGTTATTTATATAATTGCATCTTCTCTAAGAGCTTTGAACCAAGGCCAGGAGCGACATACGCCTTTGCAAGAATAAGAGGTCAAAATTGAACATTCCAGGTTTTCTTTTTTATCGTTTTTCAAGGAACAATCATAGGAGATGATAAACTCCATCATATGACAAATAAGGGAGCTCGGTCGGAATATCTTGGACTATATCTACAACTCAAGCAAACCAATTCTTAATCCCAAAATAGTTGGAATCGACTGCATAAATATTTTCTTCCCATTTAATTTTGTTTATAGCTGCATTTTCTGAAAGATGTAGCGATATCTAATTATTTCTTACCATATCATCTCATCTCATGTAATGTTCGTTTTGCCTCTACCCTTCTTTTATTCTCTATTTATCAAATTATTTTTTTGAACTAGTGCGGTCTACATTGTACGTGTCTAAATTTTTTAAATTTTTATTCTCTCAATTTGTCAGCTGATACGAATGAACGGGTGAGGCTCGTCTTTTTGATTTGCCCTATCACGAAGATAAGTAGGTTAGGAGTAGATTTCCGGATTGATTGCGACTAACATCAGGGATAAGAAGCTTCTCAATAATTAGATCCAGGTTGATGTTGTACTGATACTAACTTCAAAAATAGCAAGAAGTAGACTGATAAAAATTTATAGGAAATTATTTAATAAATCATATATATATGACGTATCAGCGGGTTGGAATCCGATTAGCTAGTGAGAGCACACCACACACCCGACCCGAAGCCGAAGCCGAAGCCGAACCCAAAACCTGACCAGCTTCGACTTATATAAGCAGCTATCCAGCCCTCCATCGAGTCGAGCCTCGTGAGGGGTGGAAAGAGCGCAAGGAAGAAGGGCAGGCCGAGGAGGAGCAGCGAGAGCGAGAGAGAGAAAGAGAGCGGAAGATGGCGGGGATGGGGGATGGGTACGTGGGCACGGCCCAGGACGCGGTGAGGATCCGGCGGCTGGAGAAGCAGCGCGAGGCGGAGCGCCGCAAGATCGAGGAGCTCAAGAATAAGACCGCCTCCGCCGGCGGCCAGACCGGTCTCCTCCAGTTCGGCTCCAGCACCTCCGAGGTATTAATTCCATCTCTCTCGCTCGTTCTCTACCATTTCCTACCTACCTTAGGCTTTGATTTTTTTTTTCTCCGCCTTCATGATTTTTTTTAATAGGTTATCGATTTTTAATGCTAAATAATCACAGAATTTGATGAAGAACTGCTACTATTGCTTTGTCGATACAGTTCTTCAGGATAATTAATGAATTAGGTGTTACAGCTCTTGGAATGAATGTTTATAGCGAGTATAAATAAAAAAATTGGATTTTGGTAGGAAGAAAAGCTAATATAGGTCGATGTATAAAAGAGAATTCGCGGTCGTGATGAAAGTATGGGATGCACAAGAGCAAAGCAGGGGACTTCTGCTTCAGATCATCTTGGGCATAAAGTTTTTGCGATTCTCATAGCAAAATGGGATAAGGTCGAGGGAGTAGGGTTTCCCCATGAAACTCTTTCTTCCGAGATCCTATTCCACGAGAATGGAAGTGTCCCGCAGAGTTTGATGGCATCCACTGTGGGATTATATTTTTGTGAATCGGAGGCCTTGATTGTCTTATGTTGCTTTAAATTTAAGTAAATTGCCTGCTGGATTACAAATTGGGGCTTCCCCAAGAGTATGTTTAGACTACAACTAGTTTATATATCTTTACAAAATTTAAGTCCAATGTAGGGAATTAGGATTTTTCTATTCTTACTCATAGTACCTCCATGCTTCTATCACTATATTTATTCCCCCTTGGTTGTCCCATTTTGCTAGGCTTCACATCATTAAGCATTTAGGTTTGGAAATTTGCCAATCTCAAGGTAGTTAACCATAGCCTAGCCTTGTTTTTTGTGCTTGGGTCATGCTTGGATGTGGTTTAAGATCTTGTATAAAATTTTGGCTAGGTTTGACCTTGGTTCAGAGTATTTTTATTTAATACATGAGCTAAAGTGAAGCTTTTTTGGGCTCAACCTTCTCAAGAGGGAAGTGAGCGAGCATGAGTTGGGAGAGGGTTGGGTAGTATGGCAATGGCTAGGATCAAAGCTAAGACTGAAAAGGCTAGAAATGCATTTGGCATGGGGGTCTGGTGCAAAGATGAATATGGATAGAAAGGAGAGGATCTAAGGAGTGGAGGGGAGGAATAAGAAGGGCAAGAAAAAGTAGCAAGGGGTTATGGTTTTCTCATGTAAGAAACATAAATAGTGTGTACATCAAATATGTTCTATATTGTATGAATTTAGTCGTTGGGCTAGGTGAGAGGCTGCCCCTACTTCGACCAAATTTCAAGTTAGATAAACCCCAAATTGACCTTACTGATGCATGGATGCTCTACCGGATGATGCTAATTAATTTTAGGTTGACCCTTTTTGATGTATGAGTTTAAAATTAGGCCTTTGGATTAAAAGGAAACCATTTAGGAGGTATGCCTTGATTTAGTGTCATTTTGCTGTTTTTAAGTCAATGTCATGTCTACTTGTAGTTGCCTTAGTTGTTTTAATTTTTTTTCCTCTTTCTCTTCCCCTACCCATTTCTTTTGGAAAAGAGAGATACATCAGCAGCAAGGTTTGCCATCTCGATACCGGACCCCATATCTGTACCATTCTATTATAATGTGGGGATGCTAGGGTTGAAAGCGGGTCAGACTATATCGGACTGTATTTGTTTTTGTATCTGATTCGGATTAGATTTAGATACTGTTTTTTTGGTCCGATCGGATTCGGATAGTCAGTTCAAAAATTTTTCAAATATGGATACACATGATTTTTTCGGATTCGGATCCGGTTTTAGATATCCGTATAACAAGAGTAAGTGAAAAGAAGAAGTTTAAGTTAAGTTAAATCAAGAAACCAATTAAGTGATTAACCAAATCTAAACTAAAAGAAATTTAGATATTGAATGACCATCACTTAAGATAGTAATCCAAATACGAAATAGCTGATTCAAATAAAATCCTTTGAATCACCCCATATGCCTGAAAAGCTCCAATCTCTCGTTCATCCGTTTCATCCCTCTTTCTTCTTTGTCATCGTCAAGCAACCAAGGTTTTGAAGGTCTCGTCCATCTCATAGTTTCTACTTGGCGATTGCGACCGGCTATAGTCATGAGATGCCTTGGAGGCACCATAGATCACGTCTACTTTGGTGACAAGCAACCTTGAGCGGTATATTCTTTATAAAATTTTTAGTTTTTATTATTGATAAATGCTTGTTAAAATTATATTTTTTAATTGAATCTTTTTTTTATGATCATGTCTTTATTGCTAGTTTTTATCATTGAATTTTGCTTAAATTTGATTAATATCTGAAAAAGTATCTGATTTATATCTGTATTCGAGTAAAAAAATATAGATATGTTTAATATCCAATTCGTATCCGTATCCGTTTATAACATATATAGATATGCTTAATATCTGATTTGTATCATTATCCATTTATAACAAATATATATATGCTTAATATCCAATTTGTATCATTATCCGTTTATAACAAATATAGATATGCTTAAAATTTTTCTTCCTTAATCATTAAGTTTTCCCTAAATCATCTAATTATAAATTCTCTAAATCATCTAATTATGAAATATTGTTCTCTATCAACCTTCTGAATTTCTAGGTAATGAATTATCTTGCATGTTTCACTTAAATTGATTCTATTTGATGTTATAGCTGGGCATGTTTGATTCCAGATACTTTCCGCATCTTCTATGTGTTTATGAATACTTCTGCACCTTTCTCTAGTATTTACAACTGACTTATGTTTGTTGGACTGGGTTTCAGATTCTTGAGACTGCTTTTAAAAAGGAAACTGTTGGTCTAGTAACAAGGGAACAATATGTTGAGAAGGTAAGGGGGCCCCATCATTTTACTGCATCAAACTACAAATTCTTATGTTGATTCTTGGGTAAAAAAAAAGGACATGTATCCCAGGTACTTATTAATGTTTTCTTTTTGGTAGAGAGTTAACATCCGGAACAAAATTGAGGAGGAAGAGAAAGAGAAGCTTCAAAAATTGCAAAAAGAGTGGGTTGAGTTTTTTCTGAATTTCTTCTTTTTATGATGTTACAAGGCTTTAAGTGACATAGTTCTTATATTAAATATGTTTGTTGACTGTCTAGGGAAGAAGAACTTGAGTTACAAAAACGGAAAAAGAGGAGGATAAAGGGAGATCCACGACTATCCTTTGCTGATGATATTGAGAATGGAAGTGATGAGGACGATGCAGAAAATAGTGCGCTCATTTCTCTTGTATCTTTCAATATGTTTGCTGTTGTACATGCCTACTGGAAAACCATGCTAACTCACAAACTTTCTAATATAATTTGTTATTTTTTCCTGTAATTTTTCGAACTGTTGGTTTCATAAAATCTTGATTCTCCTTCTTATACATTTTCTGGAGATCTCTCTTTTATGTTGTTTTGTTCTGCATTATATGTACTTATCAGCATTTGGTTGAAATATCATGCTCACTTTTCAAAATCAATTTATTCGATCAATTTTATTCTGAATAAATGATCACAGTTTTGAACAAGATTTCAAGTCCAGCTGCAAATACCATGCTAGGCCAATGTTGTGTGTTAAGTTAACACCACCCCTGTTTACGTTTTAAAATTTTAAACTAAATCCTTTTTTTTTCAATTCCACATGGTGCAACAAAAATATCATGTTGTGCAGGCTGCTGACACCAAAACCTGTATCCTTAATTTTGTACATGCACTGTATGACCTTGATGGTGGGACACAATCACTGTATAGATTATCCTTTTCTGGCTTAATATAATTTTTAAAAAGAGTTCTCTACCACATATTCAAAAAGAAAAGGAAAGAAAAAAGTGGGAGCCGAAGGACTTGCAACACTAATTTATTGATTTTTCTTCCTTATTAATTACAAAATTATTGATTAAGAAGAACAAATAAATCCTATGAAGTTCCAATAGAATGATGGAATAATGGCTGAATCTTCAGTGAACATTGAATAGTCAATTTCTAGATTGAGCCTATGCAATCTGATGGAAATATCAAATGAGCAGGTTTGGAGGATTATGGAGAATCTTTGAGATTCTTATAAGTGAACAAAGTTCATGAAATGAATTGAGAACAAGTCAAAGAGAACTCTTAGGATGGAGAGTAGAGGAGGCTTTTAACGTGTAATTTGACAGTGTAAGGAATATGGGGGGCCTAGTAGTGTTATGAAGGAGCAATATGGTTATGTTAAAAAAAGCGCTGATCACTCAACTAATTTGATTTAATGATGTCAATGATATTCACATTTATGGATGAGCAGTATTTCTACTTGCTTAAGTAAGTTGCTTGCCTTAGTTCTTGGCACTTGGATATGCTTGTTGGCCTAACGTATCTCTAGTTGGTCAGAACTACTATGGAAATAGCATAAGTAGTAGTGCTGTTTTCTTAATCAGCAACCACGGACAATAATGCAACACCCTAATCAATGGTTGGCCAAAGAAAGGAGGATTAATAGGGTTATATTGATTTAGATGATTGTCCTGAACTGGGACAAAGACAGTTCTGGAACCTTTTCTAATTTAAAGTGAGAAAGAGAGTAGGATAAACTACCTAGTGATTTCAGTGGTCGAGATATACTAGTAGACAATGTAAATAGAGCTAATGAGCTACAGGAAAAGGGTGTTTTGAAGCTTCAAAGTTCAGATCAATACGTTTATGGTGATTGTTCATGGATTTTGGAAACAGTGCATGGAAAAGGAGGATTAATAGGGTTAATTGACTTGGGTGATTGTCCTGAACTGGGACAAAGACAGTTCTGGAACCTTTTCTAATTTAAAGCAAGAAAGAGAGTAGAATAAACTGCCCATTGGTTTCAGTGGTCGAGATATACTAGTAAAAAGGTCAGATTAATACAATTATTGTAATTGTGCATGGATTTTGGAAACCGTGCATAGAAATATAATGAATCAAGTAAGAAATAAGGAACTAAATGGGAATATTATTGTATAATAGGGTTTACATTCATTGGAGGAATTGTTATGGTGCCTATTGATTCAGCAATGCATAAAAATAGTAGTCTTGGATCATGTCAAACCCAAATCTTAAATCTGGGTGCAGTGCAATAATTCCAGGGAAAATAGCAATACACAACGAGAGGTGTATTTATATGTATATGCATGTACAGTGTATATATGTATGTACATACACACATACAAACATATATAGAGAGAGGTTTTCTTTACCAAACTATACGACCTAGTACCGGCCGTGCCGTACTAGTATAGGATGACAGCTTAATACAGCACTCTACTGGCACAAGGTACAATTGCAGTCTCACTGCTAGCAGCATACCATATATCAGTAGAAGGACATATATCATACCAACCCGTACCGTTCTAGTAAGCTACCAGAAAGGTGCCTTGTAATTGTACGACAAACCTTGATGGAGAGAGAGGAGAAAGAAGAAAAGTATAGCAAAGAGATGGGAGAAACAACTATACCAAGCTTTCAACTTTATGCTCCTCTCAAAAATAACCCAATTACCAATATCCTAACAACTAGTGGTAACACTCTTATATAGGTTAAAAGTCAACCACAAAGTTACCTACATGAATCTAGTTAGGAGTCTACAACCAAGAAAAAAAATCATCATTTGTTGGTAAATCTAACTATAGTGGGAATCAAGTTACGCTATTTCAGTATCGGGCCTCATATCGGTGCCATCCTATTATTGTATTGGTACACCCCGTACGAGGGCCGATTTGGTAATACTGAGTGTCGGTACGCCCTCTATACCATGTACCGTTACTGAACCAGTACGATATAGTATGCTCCATACCGTCTGGTTTGGTACTGTATGGCATACCTTGGTGGGAATAGCATGGCAAATAGGGCAACAAATAATGCCCTATTTGTAACCTGTCAAATAAAGAGAAACAAAGTAGACATGCTTGGGATGTTTCCATTTTCTAATCTAAAACAAATTAGGAAAAAACTATTAAAACTAGGATACTAACAAATAAAGAAAAACAAAGTACATATGCCTAGGATACTAACATTTTCTAATATGAAATAACTCAGGAAAAAGTATTAAAAATAGGATCGGCAATCAAGTTCTAGAATCTTTGATTGTTGAACTTCTCAAAATCTGTGAATAATATGGGCTTTTGGGTGAATAATTGGAACTCTGATGCTAGCCCAATTTTGTGCCCAAGACTTGGATGCATATTTGATTGCTTCCTTTGGTTGTTCGATCATTCAATCAAGCTCTTGTCCAAAACAATGAGCTAATGGTTTCTTTTCAAATCTCTCATGCTACTGCATCTTATGACTTTTGCACCCAAGGAAATAAATGTCTTTCCTCCACAGAAATTACATCAAGTGCCAATCTTTTGATAACTTGACTTCATCATGTTAAGGAAGGAACCTAGAATATCATTTCCTCTTGAAGCCACACATTTAATGAGAACATTTTAAGCTTTATCACTTGCAAATTTCAAGCCAGCATGAATCTGATCTATAGGTCTCCATATTAATTAAAATAGGACTTGGTGCAGCCTTATATTGTTGTTGTACATTACAGTAAAGAGATCATTGTCTACCCAACAAGATATGATGCAGTTTTACTAGCAGCACATTGCACTACACTATATTGATGAGTCCATACACCATATTGATGGGTCCATCTCCTAAATTAAGTGACCAAACACTTCTTATTTGAATTGGGATTGTTTAGTTAACTGAGGATATTTTTATCAAAATCATGACATCTTCATTCCAAAAGAAGTCTGCACATGTTGCTAGGTTGTGCAATTAATAAGGTTCTCCTCTTCTATCAAGTTCTCTTTCACTAGTTGCGTCTAACTGATAATGTGCCTGCTGGCATGTAAGTTGGAAGCACAAAGCTTCATGACTGTCTTCATGTCATCCCATGACTTATTTAATGTCTATTATGGTACTTAATCTACAACATCCTTGCCGTCCCTTTCAATTTCACTTGATCATGCTCTTCTATAGTATAAAACAATGGAGCTAATGGCATCTTTCACTTTCAGTTTTGGAGTTTTAGATGAAACTTCACGCCATGCAGTAGCATTAAATAGTGTAGATATTAGGTGTATTCAATTTTGTATATGCTTGTATAAGTGATAATGCATGCTGCAACAATAATAAATCCAACAAAGTGTGTACCTGAATGTATTTTAATTTCCAATGAAATGACACCGAAACTAGAACAAGGTTGTTAGGAAATCTTCCTATATCTGATGCTGTTTATTATAACTATTCTCTTATTATTTCTTATAAATTCAGGATGTAGTGTTCTATTTGAAAATGATGATAAATTACATTGAAACATGTTAGTTTATCTTGTGTTCCTTTCAACTTACAACACTTATCTGTGTACAGAAGAAAATCAAGAGATAAAAAAGCCTGTCCTTGTTAAAGTCAGGAAAGATCCAACTGTTGAGACGAGCTTTTTACCTGACAGGTGTGGCATATACTTAGTTGCATTTGCTGGTATTGTGAAAGAAGCAATATAGTGTTATTATATCACTTGCTTGGGTTTTAATTTCTGAGTTGGCGGTGCCAAGAATGATCTTTCAGAGAGAGAGAAGCAGAGGAGCAAGCAGTGCGAGAACAATTGCGCAGGCAGTGGCTTCGTGAGCAGGAAATGATTAAAAGTATCACCATGTTCTAGTGGCGTTGCTATCTTGTGGTTGCTAATTAATGTAATATGCTAAACTTCTTTCTACTGCAATTCAGATGAGCCTCTAGAAATTACTTATAGCTACTGGGATGGAGCAGGCCACAGAAGAGTGATCCAGGCTAGTAAATTTGTTCTCGATCTCAGTGATCTGCCCTGGGCTCTGTTATTATTGCTGATGGATTTCCACTAGAATTCATTAGTTATTTGGGTTCTTAGGTTCGCAAAGGTGATACCATTGGAGAATTCCTTCGAGCTGTTCAGCAGCAACTTGCACCTGAGTTTAGAGAGATACGGACAACATCAGTGGAGAACCTGCTCTACGTGAAAGAAGATTTGATCATTCCTCATGTAACTTATTTTCTCAACTTTTATTATTCCTCTTGGTCATACTCTTATGCTATGTTTGGTTATGCAAATCTAATTTGCCTTCCTTTATACTATGTGTTTTAAATCTCAGCAACACAGTTTTTACGAGTTAATCATCAACAAAGCAAGGGGAAAGAGTGGACCGGTAATGCTTAGCTTGTAAATATTCAATTATTTTATCTGCAGTTCTTACTGTTAAATTGCCACGCGTTTCTGGTTAACTTTCCTATTTGCAGATCTCTATAATTTTTCTTTTTTAACATTTTTTATTAGGTATATACAAGATAATGGGCACTTTTAGCTGAACTGGAGGGTTCTTATTGTGGTGCTATAGGTCTTCTAAATTGTGGATGAATTCTCTATAGTCTACAAGTAAAAAGGAAAATCATTGATCTAACTTTACTGTGATAATTTGGGCCATTTCTGGTCTATAATTGCTAGCTCATGGGGTCAGCAGATTGAAATAACTTGCATTTCTTACAAAAGTGTATGAGCAGTTGTTTCTTTTTCTCAAAATGTCAGTGTCATATGTTAATCTTTGATAGCTGGAATTCAGTATGTAAACTTTGCATTTCGTATGACAATTTTGTAATCCTCATGGGAAGGTAGTGAGTTCCTTTCCTGAATATTATTTCAGTCTTTCACTATCTTGTCAGCTAGTTGAAGCAATTACTTAATCTTTGGATATTGTAGTTTTCTCTTGGTTACATGGAAAATAACTGCCATAATATCTGCTCATATAAATAAACAATGACAGTTTTCTTGTCCTTTTTAATCTCTATAACCATAATGCTTGTTTTAACAATAATTGTTTTTTTTTTTTTTTTGAAACTCGCCTTGTTTGAAGTGTATAACTTGCTCCCTTCTCTCTTTTTTTTCCAGCTTTTCCACTTTGATGTTCACGAGGATGTGCGAACAATTGCTGACGCAACAATAGAGAAAGATGAGGTATATTCTACCCATTCAGCCTTTTATTAGTTTTCCTAAATAAAATTTAAGCTAAGCAACTTTGGCCTGAATCAATAAATTTTAGCTTGACTTATTATTTATGTGATTGGATTGTATTTCTTGATGTCATTAGCTGAACGTAAGCAGAATGAGGATGTTGATATAGATGTATGGTAGAGCTAGCAAGGATATTGGGAGGAACAAGTATGTCAAGGGTAAAACTGATGAGAATGGATCCGCATAGTATGAGATTGTATAAAAAAATCCTAGGGGACTTCAGTAAGGAAAGGGTGCTTGAATATCTCTCAAAAGGATTTCATAAGAGGAGGGAGAAAACTTCGAGTAAGGTGGGTGGATGTTGATAAAAGGATTCGAAAAGCTTGAAATAATATTAAAAATCATATCAAATAGGAATGCTTGGCAAAGGACTCATAAGACCAGCTTTGGATATTCTGGACAAGGCTTGATTGTTATGGTTATTTTGGCTAATGTAATTTCCATGCTGTATAACTCATACCAAGGCATATTCGTAAATCCAACATTTTAGACCCTCAGCCTTGGCCTTGTGTATCTTAAGAAGTGGGAGGCTTAATATCCGGACGTCACCTCTGCACTTCAATGATCATGTTTTTTAGAAGAAACTGTTCGCTACAGCCCAAGCCAATATCTGACCATAGTAGAACCACCTGGCTATGGCAGCCCCTATCAGATGCTTCTTGTCCATCTTCATTTAGTCATCCATCAATAGCTGCTTAGCTGTTGGGTCTGGGTAGGCACATGGATTGAATGATGAATGGTGGGACCTAATCTGGTGTTCTTTCCCTTTTCCTTTTGAAATGAACTGAATAGGGATCTGATGCCTCCACCACTGTCGCTAACCAAATCCGATGTAGCTCAATGATGCCTCTATCTATATGCCTTCTCCTAGATGCACAGGACCTACCACCCATCTCGTAGTGCGAAGGTTCACTGATATCTCATGGTCTCATATTCTCACTATGCCTGCTCAAAGAGTTGGATGGCCTTGCACATCAATACCCTCCAAATCATCAGGATCAAACTACTTATACACTTCATAATCAGCATCGCTGATAGGCTGATTGTCGGTCTCGGCTACCCTGCGGTCCTGTCGAGCTTGCTCACTTCTAACCACCTGCTTCACTTCCTTCAAGCTCTGCAAGTGGCAACATTAGTTAGACCTTGGATCCACTTTTTGAAATTCAGGTTTAAGTTACAGTTTGGCTTAATTGTTGTTTTACACTAATTTCGGCTCTCGTGTTTGCAGTCCCATGCTGGCAAGGTCGTGGAGAGGCATTGGTATGAGAAAAACAAGCACATATTCCCTGCTTCAAGATGGGAGGTACATCTCTTCCTTGCTCTTTTCGCGCTCTGTGCCCGTCACTTTTCTAGGTCAATGGACAACGAGATGGTTTTGGATTTGTGTGGGTTCTGTCCCTTATTTTTTTTTCTACCAGCACCATTAAAACTGTGATCTTGTATGTTGTTCTCCAGATATATGATCCAACAAAGAAGTGGGAGCGCTACACAATTCACGGCGATTAACTAGAACATGGATTGGAGCCAAGATTTGACTCTGTCTTTCTATGGGTCATATTTAAGGGAATAGGAAAGTTCCCTGTTCTACTAAGGGCTGTTTGGCTGAATTTTCTATTTTCTATTGTATACTGGACGCAGCAGTACTCCGTAACTATGTGATGCAGAGGATTACAATTAATTTCTTAAGTTTCTTTTGCTGGTGTTCATGTGAAATATTGGACATTCAGTTCAAATGTTTCAGTAGCGATTTACTTCTTCTACTGCTTGTTCGAGAGCAGCATTCTTATTTTTACTGTCGATTTCCAGCTTGTTTTAGTTCTATGAGCCTCTGTATTAGATGGATTTTACCATTGATATTGCCAACGTCGTCAGCATTGTCCATAGGGCCGGTACTCTTGCAAACCTGGACCTAACCTTGGTTCATCTATGAATTGATGAGGTAATGGGTCCAGACACGTTTCTGACTAATTGTCTGGATTTTTATGTATGATATTAGTTTTATTTTTTCACCCTTCAATTTCTAAACTTGATTCTTTATAATATAAATTAATAGGGCACTTAAGAACGATCATATGTTAGAATGGTTTGATGCACCAAATTTTAGATTAAGTGTATTTTTTCAATTATTTGTCAATCGTCGTTAAATAGTTTCTATCAAATGTTTGTTGCTTATGATTTTATTTTTTGGATTATATGATTGAATATTTTATTGATAAACTTTCAGCGTATGGGTGTGTTTGGTCTGATTAATTTTTTAAAGATAAATGTTTGGTACATGGTAAGAATATGAGGCAACTCGAAGATTTGATGGGTTTTATGTCATTTTTATTAAATAAGTCTAGTCTACCTAAACCCATCCAATCCTTTAATGGATTATATACAGTATAAAACTTAGACCTAAGGCCCAACGAGTTTGGGAATAACAATTGATAAGGAATCCATAAAACTTCTCCAATCCATATTCGAACTCGTTTAAAATTTTATAAATTATATATACATATATATATATATATATATATATATATATATATAAGGGTTTTTTTATATGTTACCCTCCAAAATTTATAAAATTGTATGAATATTTTCGTAAAATTGCTATTTGCATGTATACTCTCATAAAATATTTATTTTGCATATATATATACCTTTCTTTTATATATATGTATGTATATGTAACTATACTATCTAACACCATTAAAATATAAACGATTTAAATTTAAAATGACTGAATTATCCTTATAGGTAGACGCACAAAAAAGAAACTTTATAAGGATACATATGCAAATAGTAACTTTGTGAGGATATTCATGCAATTACACATATTTAAGAGGGTATACACTTAAAAACAATCCAATAAAAGATGATCAAGATTCGGTAAAGATAATTCAGTTAATTTTAATTAAAAAAGATGATAAAAAAAGATTAATATTATCATGTCATATGATCTCATGTTAATATAAACTATTATAAAATGAATCATTTTGCTTTTATGAAATTCTCATGTTAAAAAAAAACAATTCAATATTTACAAATCACTAAAAAATACTTTATTAATCTAAGCATCTATAATTAATTTAAATTTGATATTTTTTAATCTTTTAAAAATAATAAAGAGTATATAGATGTCATAGATTCAATAATAATTATATCAAAATCAAATGAAGAATAATATTACCAAAATAATCGCCTAATATTCCAAAGCTAAGTGATTTATTGTTTAGATGCCGCTGAAGAGGGTTTATCTAAGAGCCCAAATCCTCTAGTGTGTGTATTTTGCATTGTAGAGTATTTGACAGTGCTCGATAGCCACTATCAGAAGATGGACAGCTATCAAACTAGATGGTCGTGTCTTATGCGGTGCATTACCATTAATATCCATCCATCTTTTAATAACAGGCATCAAACATTGTACAGTATTTAGTGGTGCAAACAATCCACTGCAGAAGATCTAGGATCTTTATCTAAAGCCTTTCCTAGTATTTGCAAACCTCTTGGCAGCTTCTCCTAGTGGTAACCGCCTAAAGGTGGTTCCAAGCACATCCCTCTTGGTGGTTGTTCCATTTTTTCCCAGTAAGGGTGGCTTCTTATTGAAAGTTGCTTCTTGTATGGCTACCATTTCTTATACTCTGATCCAATCTGGAAAGAAGATTTCTTTCAACCCGCTCAACTCAGATCTCTTAAAAGATAAGTAGAAGAAGATAGAAGAATTGTGAAAGTAGAGCTTAAGTTTTCTTTTCTTTCATTGATGATTAAAAAAATCGAGGTACATAACCACTATTTATAATGGTGAGGGTGGTCCACCCTTACACAATTTAGGTCAAATTCCTCTTTCTAATCCTAGTAGAACTCTCTTTCCTCTTCCTGGTCCTAATAGGATTCTCTTTCCTAAAATAAACATCACTAGTAGAAATCTTCTAAAACAAATGTTAAAATTTTTAAGGTGATGGATATCAACTTCTACATCAACTCTGTCTTCTATCGCTCTGCCTAATTTTTCTAGGATAGAGAGCTACGCCTAGACAAATTTTACTTGAAAAGAAAACTTTCACTTTGACCGGCCCGTTTTAGACCCCAAACGATAAAATATGTGTTTGATTGCTAGGGGCACCGTCCCCTGAAGGGTGTGGCATCATGTTGTAAATCTTGAAAAACTGCTCGATTAAAATTAAAAAAAAAAAAGATCATCTCAATCGGACGTTATATAACCAAGTTATGTCCTCCAAACATTTGCTTTGCGACTAGGCTATTCAGCTCTGCTTGTAGTGGCCAGAGTAGTTCACATCGATCTAGAGATTCTTCTAAAACATGCTCTGAAAGTAAATGATCACTGCACAGAAGATTTTGCGACAAGTAATCACTATCTGTTCGCTTGATGGGTAGCAACAAATTTGCCTATCATCTATCTGCGCCTACCACGCCCTTGCATTCTTTCACCAAACACTCTTCTAGAATATTATCTATGTTATTAATCTTTTTATCATACTATTCTCCATCATGTAATAATATCACACATGTGAGTTGGGTTTTGGCGAATTAGCATATTTAATCTCTACTTGAAACTTGCATGTTCTAGCAGAAAATATAATTGGCTGTATGCTGAGGAAGTGGCCTCTATACTATGATCTTGGCCTCCTCTCCATCCCTTTTCAAGGTCCTGGGGCTGAAGGGGTCTGGTTTGCCACTCCCGCAGGTGCATCGTGAAGGAAACTAAAGATGCGTTCCATCTGGAGAAAGGATGATGCAAATTTTCTAAGATAAAACCTGTCTCATTCTTTCATTAATCTCAAAAAGCTAAAGTCACCAAACACTCTTTTAGAAGATAATCTATGTTATTATTAGAGAATCAAGTATGCAAATCCAAACATCTAGATACTTATTGTAGGTCTTGGTTGAGTGATATGAAGAAATGGGGTCCTCACTATTAAGGCTTTAAAACCAGGTGAAGAAGAAGATAGGATCGGGTTGACTAAATTCGAAAGCTTTTTGATCTATAGATGCTTCCTGCCTAGAAGTTCTTGGATGGTCGAGCATGCCATAAAAGGATTACCAATACCTCCATAGATTCTTACTTACCTTCTAACCCCCTAGTGTGGGGAATTTTCATTTCTCCTATGATCTACATGTTTATTTTTAAGCCTTTTAAATGGATTCGCAAGCAAACCTTGAACCAAGAACCTAAACATGCCTTCCATTTACATTCAAAATATTTTATGTTTTAAAATTATCATGTTCTCATTAGGAGCTCTTGAATGTCATCTGAATGAGAAGACCTTTTCATTTAAGGAAAATGAATGACTACAAGATCATTTGAGAAAGACCAAGCATGATAAACACTAGAGCAAGAGACAAATACTAAATGCTATATCAAAAATACATGACTAAGAGCCCCCTGATACATGACCATATATGGTTTTGTTATTGTGATAGCCCAATGAAGTCCTCTTCATCCTTTTATGTTAAATAAAATAGCTAAACAAACAATGACCCTTTGGACAATAACTACCAGTAAATTTCTTCAAGAACCATCTCTCATTGGACAATGAATTTGTACAAGAGCGATATAGAAGCTCTTGCATGACTTCCCATATGAATGACAAGTGGTCGGTTATGATTTCTTCAAAATATCATGCATTAGTATGTAACCACCTAATCTCAATTGATGCAATATTAAGACTAATTTATTATAATTAGTTGATATTGACTTTTTTAAAATGAAAAGAATAGAATATATGCCATTCACTAGACATGCAATGCCATTCAAAAACAATGTCCAAGTCACATAGAAAACTACAACTTGAGGCTATTTTTCTAATCTGTATCTTAACTTGGCCCAATTTTCTTTGCCACCATTAAAACAACTCATGAGGGAAGACCAGTACAGCTCAATCAAATTGGTTAGATGAGAAATGAACAACGCGACCTCAGCTGTATACCAGTGGCTAAATTTGAGCTCATCAACATGACAACCCGACCGTCGTCTCCTAGCGTGGTGCATGTTAATCATGCTGGCCTAATTCAATCCAACTTTATCCGCATCGAGTTTGGCTGTACATCTCACAAAATTAGGCCTATTAGGTTTGGCCGACTTAGGGATTCGTTGGATAATCTTGTAGATATATCCTATAGGAATCAGGCTGTTGGCCTATCCAGCTCGGCATTTTCTACTAGTCTACCAAAGTTTTGATATTAATTAGATAGTGGTATTGGAAATAGCAATTGATATTAGATACCTATTTTTCATATATATAGCTAATAGATTACCTCTAAAAAAATGACCAAAATTGAGAGAGTGTCACTATAATTTTTCCATAAAAGTATGTACAAATATGAAATTGCATAGACTCAAGAGATGCACTTGAAAGTATTTGGTGCCAAATACTTTTTATTCAAAAATAATGAATGATCATTCAGAATGAAAATTAGCATATTATTACATCCAAAGAAAAGAAAATCAGCATGTTATTGATCATGATCTAAAATATATAAAATATTTGAAAACTAATTTTTTATTTGGATCTGTCTTGCCCATACATCAAGCTGGCCCAAAAAGAAAAGAATAGTAGCAATTTATGGCATGAATTATATAATTTATACTTTCAAATCACCAATTTCGATTTAAATATTCTAAATATATTTATATAATAAATTTCATCTAATTTAAATATTTCTAAACTATAGATCAAACTGAAAAATAATATTATATTGTCAAATAGAAAAATACTCATCTTTGGTTTGCAATCAATATAAATATCATAGATCCTGCCTGTATGTATATACGCATGCATATGCATGCATAAGCTAAAATTGCTATTTCAAAAAAGCTTAAAAGGTTTATATTGAACCTAACTGTATTTATTTTGGAACCATCAATAATAATGCTAAATCTTTACCTTATCTATAGATTTATTGGCGAAATTATGTACCGATATGCACCATAAGATCATCTTCAAAATTTGTGCATGCCTGGATGACCACCGACTGGTTGACTCTGGCTTGGTCAAGCGCGGGTCAAATTTGCAACTCGCATTTAAACTCCTTACCGACTCTTTACAAAAATAATAAAATATTCAAGACCTTATACCGTTTCCGCGGCTCACAACGTTCAACGGTCAAAATTCAAAGCTTCGGCCTCTGCTCCATCCTTTGAACCCTTCCGCGTTTACAACGCTATTTGAGACTTCTCCCGGTTCCCATTCTCCTCCAAAGTCTAAATCCTCTCTCGCACATATACAAATACCCCTTTGCTCTCTTCCTCCTCATCCTCATCCCAAGTCCGAGTCCTCTGAATCCATCTTGTTCCATTCTAGCTCCTTCATAGCCTCCCTTTCTCTTCTTCTCGCTGTCTTACCATGGCCACAACTTGGAGGGCCCTGAAACGCGGCCAGAAGATCCCCTTCGTCAAGAGGAGCCCCGTCGGGAATCCGTTCATGGAGCCATCGATCCCGACGCATTTCCGCTGCCCGATATCGCTTGACCTCATGAAGGATCCGGTGACCGTGTCCACCGGAATCACCTACGATCGACAGAGCATCGAGACATGGTTCGAGCATGGGAACCAGACATGCCCGGTCACCAACATGGTGCTAAAGAGCGAAGACCTCATTCCCAACCACTCGCTAAGGAGGATGATACAAGATTGGTGCGTCGCGAATCGCTCGTTAGGCGTGGAAAGAATACCCACGCCGAGGATCCCGGCGAGTCCGGCTCAGGTAGCGGAGCTGCTATCGGAGATCGCTTCAGCCAGCCGGCGGGGAGACCATGCCCGGTGCCGAGAGTTGGTGGGAAAGATCAAAGCTTTGGGGAGGGAGAGCGAGCGGAACCGGCGGTGCATCGTCTCGGGTGGTGCTGGCCGTGTCCTCTCTGCCTCTTTCAGTGAATTGGCTGCAGGATCTCTTGAGAGCTCAACCTCAGGAGTATTGGAGGAGATCCTGTCGGCGCTGGCTGCTTTCTCTCCACTTGATGAGGTGGCTCGCCGGCAGCTTGGATCACCGGAGTCTCTGAAATCCTTCGTCTCGATCCTAAATTCCAGAGATTTGGCAGGAAGGCTTAACGCTGTCTTGATGCTAAAAGAGCTCGTCTCTTCGTTCGATACCGACCGCATCAATGTCGTGGCAGAGACCGAAGGATTGATCGAAGCATTGGTCAAGCTCATCGAGAAGCCCATTTCACCTCAAACAACAAAGGCCTCTTTGGTGGTTACCTTCTATTTGCTTTCCTCGAGGGGCGAGAAGGCGGCCATGAAGTTTGTGGAGATGGGGTTGGTCTCCCTTCTTCTAGAGATCCTTGTTGATTCCGATAAGAGTATGTGCGAGAAGGCCCTTGCAGTCCTTGATGGAGTTCTTAAGTGCAAGAAAGCCAGAGATACAGCTTATGATCATTCACTGGCCATGCCCGTCTTGGTTAAGAAGATGTTTCGGGTTTCGGACATGGCCACCGAGTTTGCCGTCTCGGCCCTGTGGAAGCTCTGCCGGAGTTACAACCAGGAAAGAGGGGAGAGAGAAGGGGAAGGATGCTTGGTGGAGGCTCTGCAAGTGGGGGCATTTCAGAAGCTGCTGCTCCTACTGCAGGTGGGATGCACTGGTGCAACCAAAGGGAAGGCAAGCGAGCTGTTGAAGCTTTTGAATGGCTTCAGGGGAAGAGGGGAATGCATTGAAACTGTGGATTTGAAAGGACTAAAGAGACCCTTCTAATCTTTCACATGATTGATACAGGAGGAAAAGAGAGAACATGTAGACTTTTTAGATTTTGTGAATATTCAGTGGACAAAGATACACAGATTGTTTTGTTAGAGAATACAAATAAATCCATTGTTTCCTGCAAAGTAAAATGGTTTGTGATGTCTTTAAAAAATGGGTGCTATTGTAGTGATTCTACGATCTATGGCATATAGAACTAATAGCTTGCCTTATTAGTTATTATAGCCATAGTCACAATTTCTGAATTACATGATAATTCAATCACTATTGATGGATTACTCAACAACATAATGATTCTAGTCAAATTATTATCCAAATTTAATGATTAATATAATGGTTACTAACATTAGTTTTCTTCTGATTGTTCTGATTTTTGATCATAAACTTCCTTGTGCTATTCTGTTTAATCTATGACACTTAATTGGCATTCTCTTCTTGTACTGTTCGCATCCCACATGCACTTGTGCATGATCAAAATTACTTCTACCAAGGGTTTTTGTTTTAGTCGTATTAATAATTCTGAACTATTTCTAAAATTTATCTCTTTTAGTCTAATCATTTTACCCATATTATATCTTTATCATTCAATGCCAATTAAGTGTCATAGATTAAACAGAATAGCACAAGGAAACAAACATATCAAATGTTAATTTGAATAGCAGGAAGAAAAGTAGTCCATCTCCCTTCTAATTCTTAATTTTCTGATGGCAATGGAGGCCAAAATTGTTAAGCCTGGAGTAAAAGTTGTTACTTGAATATCTAGATTACCAAGACATTTGATTTCTGAACCAAATTTCAGATGCTGGAAAGTTGGATCCCAGCTGGTCTAATTACAGTTATCCTCATTATTCTGAAAAAACTATAGTTATCATCATCTTGGTCATTTTGTAATGATATCTAGCACTCGCCAACACAAGTTAATATAAAACATGCAGTCCTAGTTATTGTCTGGGTGGATCTAAACTAATATTTTTGCAAGATCGCAGCAGATATGGCTTCCAGATCTTAGCTAATATTTTCTTGGCACTTTTTTCTTCTCTCTCTTATTATTATAGATTTTTTGGAAACTTATTAATATTAAAACCAACAAACAAATTGATATATAACTAGTCCAAAATATTTTTCTTTATATTTTCTTTCCTTGCTTCGTTTTCTGTTTTTAATTGAATTCCTCTGAGGTTATCCCCTTCACCTCCTTGCTATCATTTCATAAATTTAATCAAATTCTGGTCCTTCTACACCATGCTCCTTACAATGAAAAATGATAGCTACTCCTAATTTTGCACTATAATTTCTTGTATAACACCAGTCTCTTTCAGTATTCTGGTCGTCCTTGTACCTTTGCTAAGATAGTCGAAGTTTGAAACAATGTATGTGATTACAAATATATGACCAATTCAAATGTTGAACTTCTAACATGTTACATCTAAGCAAGTTTTACGTGGTCGGTTGGAACCACAGTAAGACAGCAAGCAGTGGTCAACGCGTTCGGTCGGTATTTGGCTTAGTCAGCACCACAAAGGACGGCGCCTGATTCCTTCCTCATTCAACAGCTAACTATGGACTGGGAACCAACTGAGTCAGGAGAGGACTTGTTCAAGGGTGGTTCTATATACACCCCCCCTATTGCTAAGGACACCCCCCAAAAACCAAAAAAAAAAATACCCAAACTAACCTTTAGTGTAATTACCATATTGCTCTTGAAATTTTCTCATACACCCCCCCTTCCTCCTCCTCCGTTTCGTTTTGAAAAGAAAAAAAAAACACCCCTCAAACCCCCCTTAAACCCCTCGATCCATTTACATCGTTTAGGCGATCTTTGAAGGAGATTTAAGCCCCATTCGAAGCATGGACAAGCAACTAGTGATTTGGGACGAAGAATCGGCCGCAAAGGTACGTGTTCCACCTTATTTCGAAATTTTTTTTTTTTCACGGTTCGTGCTCCGTTCGGCACTGGATCGCCGAACAAAAGGCTTCTGTTCAGCTGAACAGTGCCGAACAGAAGCCTTCTGTTCGGCAACCCTCAACCGAACAGATCTGTTCGGCTGCACAGTGCCGAACAGAAGGCTTCTGTCCGGCACTGTTCAGCCGAACAGAAGCCTTTTGTTCGGCGATCCAGTGCCGAACGGAGCACGAACCGTGAAAAAAAAAAATTTCGGGAGAAGCCGGCGAGGTGGTTCCGGGAGAAGCCGGCGAGGTGGTCGGAGATCGGGAGAATGCCGGCGACGAGAGGGAGAAGGGGGAACGGGGGGGTTTTGGGCGTTGGCGAGGTGTTTTGGAGGGGAAGAGCGGGGTGGGGGGGGTTTGGGGGGTGTAGAGAGCAATTTAGGTGAGGGGGTGGGGAGGGTGGGGGGTAATTTAGGAATTTTTAATTATTTAGGGGTGTCCTTAGCAAATGGGGGGGTGTAGAGAGTATTTAATTTTTTTTTAATTTTTGGGGGGTGTCCTGAGCAATAGGGGGGGTGTATATAGAACCACCCCTTGTTCAACTCCAAGGGGTTGCATCTGACGCCATTTGGTGTTCTTTTGCCCACGGATCCAGCTCAATATTATTATCAGGTGGAAGGAATGCCCGGCTGGCTGACACTGCTGTGGCTGGACTCTGGAGTGAGGGATTAACAGCTGAAACTTGAAGACTGGCTATCAAATTCCCTTGTTAAAAGGAGAATGGTTTGTAGTGCTTGCTGCATACAAGCAAACTCTGTATTTCTCTAATGTTTTAATGGAGGATAAGACGACTAGTTAATAACCGGTTTAACAACTAACCTCAATTAAGAAGGACCATGTGATGGAGAGATAGGTCCTACCATATGGGATTTATTGTCGGCGGAATTTACATCAAGAAATTACTATGTTGCTAATTTGTATATTAATTTATATTTTCCAAAAGCAATATTATAAAAGAAAAAATTATAAAGCAAAAACTTAAAAAAATTAAAAAGATCTTGCCTAGATCAAAGTGTATGAGGTGCATTTTCCTAAGAACATGATTCACCTCTACATTCGGGTTCCTGCTCAAAGTCCGATTTCCATTTAAGCAAGAGGTCTTATTTTCACATATCTGATGTGGGACTAAAAAAAATAGAAGGTGTTTTAAAATATTTAAACCAACTAAAATTTTAAGGGATAATGTTGGTTTATTTTTAAAATTTAAATCTTTTTCAAATTAAAACTCCAACAATTCTCTATAAAAGATTTAAATTTTTGAAAGTCAAAAAGTATGATATTTGGGCAAGTTATACTATGCAATGGATGAGGCATTCCATGGCCTTGAACTTCACTTAATATTGATTGTATTTATCTGAAGGAACTGTAGTGGATTATATCTTGAACTTCTGCCGAGCTTTTACTCATCGGATTTCATATTTTTTACTTTTAAAAATAAAAATAGGAAAAAACTGGTACCAAATTGGGTTTATGCAAAATTTATTACCATAAAAGTAGAAGATTGGTTTTAAGTAGGAACAAAGGAGTATGACCAATTATCCAGTTGAGAAAAGGGTCAGGGTATTTTGCATAAATTATAAAGATATATATATTACTTTATATAAATTAAATATTTAAAATATTTATTGCATTTATGGATTTGTTTGTTAAAAAAAATTTCGGATATTGGAAATAACATGGTCCTAATATTCAATAATGATAATATTTCTTAAATTTCAAAAATATTAGAATAAGTATTTATTTTAAACAAAAAAAATCTCATGCACTTGTAATGCAGATGAGGGGGAGCATGAATTATGTGATCGTCCATCAAGTACAAGTGATTTATTTCAAGAAGGGTTGTTTGATGAATAGTTATGATCAATCTTGAAAGTTTCAATTAGATATAATATTGTATTTATGTAAGAGAAAAAAGAAAATATATGAACTTATCTAATCAAATATATTTTATAATTTATAACTAGATAAAATATTTTGTATTGTATATGAAATGATAAAAAAATCACTCTTCTCTTTCTTTATAGGCACATTCTGAAAGGTTGAAGAGGAGGATTTCGGGTACTTACATGTTGATCCTTTGCTTTATTAAATAATTGATCATCAACAATGTTCAAGACAATCTTGTGATAGGAATTGTGGTGGCAGAGTTGAATGCATCAATTAAATCACGATCTCTATGAGTTAATTGATCTTCTCCTTTAGATTGTGAAGACATCTAAAATCTATTCACATCATCATCTACCATGGAGATAGAAGCCATCCTCGTCTCCGTCCTTCGATTAATTTTGATAATTGGAAGCTCTTCTTCCCTGTTTTTTGTGTTTCCCATGAGTCTATAATCTCAAATTCTACAGATAGGAATACCCATACAAAATTGATCCATTCGGATAGAGTGGGAAGCAAGTCCTATCCGCTCATTGCAAAGCTTTTACAAAAAATAATATACAGTTAATAAAATTGTGAAAGTAGAGCGCTCTAACCATTCTTTTTCCATTATTGAATTATAGAACTTATTACAAGTCCACTAATTTTTACTAGTGAGATTTAATTCCCCAAATCCTGCTTGAATTCTTCTTCTAGTTAAAAGAAATTAGAGGTTTCTTAAAAGAGTAACTAGTAGGAAAAATCACCTTGGAGCTAGAACTAGACTCATATATCAATTTTATCTATTATTACATCACCTAATCCGTCCTTGATTGGATGATATGACTAGGCTAAAGATTACTAGAAACATAAAATTTCGTTTGATCGGGTATTTTAGAGAAACGAAATCATCTAGAGCTTGATGCACTCATAGCTAGTCACTACATCATAGATCTTGAAATTACCCAATTTTTTTTAAAAAACAAAGAACCACCAAAAGCGGACCAATATTTGAGTGTTATGCCTTGTGGAAGTTTTGATGCATGAATTGTTATCTAATATAGTGCATTTTGCTCTTGAATCCGCCAAAATGCTCCAGAATAAGTTTGGTGATCCTTCTGGATCATCCCTCGCCTCCATAACCTCAAAGTCAATTTTATTGGCAACATGAATTCATCTACTCATTTGGATGGAGCAACGTACAAAAGTAAGGGGTATGTTAATGCCAGTAAACCCATACACTTGACATTTCAAGTATACTTTCTCATTCCATTTGCTAAGGGCTTGCAGCCATTGTTCTTTTTGTGTTTTCATTTATGTACATATTAGTAATATTATCACATGGAGCTTCATGTTGAAAAAAACATCCTTACAAATTTTTTTCTATCCCTTGCTTTTATCTTTACTAATTTTTGAAGGCAATAAAATTTTGCTTCCAAAAGTGCTAAATATTTTACAATTGACTTTAATTAAAAAAAACAGAAGAGTTTCATGGTGCATCTCATCCAGTTCACTGTTCTCCTTGGATTTTTCAAACATAACTAGAAAACATAAGAATTACCAAAAAGGACCGAAGTTAACTCTAGGTAGCTATTTCGGTCAGCTTGGATTTGGGATGGGCACAACCAACATCCAATTTATAATTAAATGAGGTCAAAAAATTGAATCCATACCTAAGCCAATTCTCTTCCAGCTGGATCTTGAACGGACTTGATATTAATTTTATAAACCATACATTGTAAACATATATTAATTGCTTATCTAATTATAACATAAACATATTATGTAATAAAATAATAGCAAGCAATATGTTAACATTATCATAAAAAAACATATTCTATATAAGATTTGATTGATAACTGCACATAATTATAATCAACAATTTAAATTATTAACAAATTATATTATAGAAAGAAGACTTTTTTCTCATATCCAAGGAAGGTTTTGAAATATGTAATATCACTAATTTTGAATCAATTTTGTTCAATTTCACTGGGAATATAAGAATCCAAATCAGAAATAGGTCATGTTTCTAAATCCAGGCCTAATCCAAATAATTTCAATTCAAATTGGACCAAATTATTTCAGATTGGTTTCGGATTGGAATTGAGTCAATTCAATTGACATCCAGCCCTAAATGTGACTCGATGACAGACATATATGTTGCATCAATGTTGGCACAATAACCAATAGTCAACATCAACCACTTCCTGACATGTTAAGTTGTGCATGTTCACTTGCATAGCTGAAGCTTTCCCCTGGCTCCAACCAGGAACCCAATCAGGTTGCTTACCAGCTGGCTAACCACAGTTCAGAAAATGAAGGCAGATTAGAGGGACAATTGAGTTATCTGAGGCTACTTCAGCATATTAGATGGCTAATTCTCTTTGCTGCTTCTATTTTATAGTTATCTGATCACCTATTTATTAGATGCCAGTTTGTATGTGATAAGCATTTTTCCTTTCATTGCAGCTTCTATAACTATCTAAATATACATTCAAGCGATCTAATCAAGAGTAGCGAGAATTTTTTTTTTATAACCCCCTTTAACTCAAATCTCTTATAGTAAAATAAGTAAGAATATTAAGATATTATAAAATAAGGTTCTTAGCCCTTTCATTAGTGATATTTGAAAAAAAGGTTCTTAGCCCTTTCATTAATGTTAATAATAAAACTATGTTGAAATGCTTCTATTTATACTAATGAGATTCATGTCTCCTAAATCCAAGATGAATTCCTTTTCTAGTCAAAAGAGGATAAAATTTTCTGAAATAATAACCTGACTAATTAAAAAATCATGTTAAGAATAAAATCATCCTAGAACTGGATCTCGAGTTCAACATTAATTTTGCTTTTTTCTTTCACATTGCTTAGTTCCTCCGAGATTGGAAGGTATGCCAGATCAAAATGTTATCCAAAATAGAAACATTGATATCCCTTTTAGAGATCTATATATCATGAAAACTCTACATCAACAGTATGCAATGAACTCCTTGGGGCGATCACTCGAAAAATTACCCATTTGAAGAAGAAAGTACCTTAATTGGATGTCAAATGGGAAAGCCACAGTCCTGAGAAGTTCAGGTTTGCAATTCAATCTTGTATTTGGTGGAGCTTGCTTCCAAACCTTGCCTAAACCAGCCCAATATGGCTGAACTGGTCCAAAACATGTTCGATGATCTTCTTGGATCACCAGGCATTATGTTCATAAATTATCCCTAAATGAGGTTCAACCACAACTTGCGTGGGCCATACCAAGAGCTGGTAGAGAGTAGAGACTTCTCTTTTTTCAGTCCAATGCTTTCAATATGTAACAATATGCTTTTAAGCTGAATACTCAATGACTTCCCTTTCTTCTCACCATTACCACTTCCAAAGAAGCCAATAATAAATTCCCAGTGCTGCTATTCTCTTCATCAGGAAACCCCTCTGCACATCACCCTGCCACTTGAATAACCCAATGAGGTGAACCACATGCTACTTCTGATAGCAGAGGCACCATTCCACACATCCCTAATGTGATATTTGAGGCATCATGCTTGTTTTAGAATTGATGTAGCTTCCTTAGTTGTGTGTGCATCACATGCAGATCGCTGCTTTTGCCAGAGAAGTTGTGACACATTATATAGTACAGTAGAACAAGGGTGTAGATAAAAGGTGTTTTAGTATGAAGACACTTTGATGGCTTGACATTTGTTTTGACGAGATCCCATAAATGGAGCTCTGTCTCAAAAGAAAATGGTTAAACTTGCTTTCAAGAGCACAGATAGAGAAGTTCATTCATTACAAAAGTTTCGAGCAGGATGTAAAGAAAGATAAATCAACAAAAGAAAAAGAAAGTTTTGATTATAGCAAGTAAAATATGTATCTAACTATAGGGGGTAAAATGTCAGGTGTGCATATGACCAGCTGTTGTGATGCAAACAGTAAGTCCTAAATGCATGTCCACCCCTCATTAAACTTATCCACCTAATGCTTCAGCAAAGGCCCTGTCCGAAGTGCTAGTCCCACCTGTTAATGATCAGTCTAAAAACATTCATCAAAGGAAGATGCAGATATATGTTAAGATATTTCATAGTTTGTCTCAATCACGTCGATGATGAAAAAAAAAAGAGTAGTGACTTTTCCTCATCAATATATAGATCAAGCTATATTATCAAAAAAATGTTAAAAATATATTTACCAAACTACAAACAAATACCTGAACACATGCAGGAAATGATATTTACCAAACAATGCGGTGGAATCATTTGGATATCAACAAACCGAAATCATGAAGTAGGGTACCACAGTTTTTTAAAGTAAAGCTTTTTTTCCATTAACTAAACTTGCAAAAAGAAAAAATAAGAAAAGGAATCAAGCTTATTAAGGAGTAAAAACTAAAAGGTAAAACTAAGATCAGAGACTGTATAAAGGAAAAGAAGAAACGAGACTTCCAAACTCAAGCTAGGATAGGAAATGAACAAGCCACACAACAGGCTTTTCAACTACATCCTCTTTTATTAAACTATCTTGCATTTGCTGAGGTTAAGGTTCCTGCAAAGCTACTCTGGGAGTTCTCAGAACTAGGAATATATGGCAATGGCATGGTGCCATCCATTTGGCTACTTTCTGTGGATTCCTGCCACTTCTTAAGCACCTCTGGTAATGGAGTTTCAAGGTCGATTCCATAACCATCATCAGAGTAAGCATCGGTTGGCTTCCAGATTTCAGCAAGCGAGGACAGGACATTGACAGCATATGCCATGTCAGGCCTCTGATAGGGTTCTCTCATAGTGCAGTGGCCAGCCAAGTTAGCAACTGTCTTTATGCTCTCCAAGGTCTCCTCGTCAAGAATGATATTTGGGTCAATGGCCTTCTGGAAGGCATCTTTGTTGAGGTGCATCCTCCGGAACCAAGTCGCCAAATGCATGCTCTCCTCTGGCTGGGTAGTGACAATTGCTTTCCTACTCGTGATCAGCTCCATGAGTATCACTCCGAAGCTAAAAACATCAGCTTTGGTGGTTACACGCCCCATCACTGATCAGAAGATGAGACCGTCAATTGGCATTGCGACTCACATTAAACAAATTTTCACATTTGAAAAAATAAAATAAAATATATATATATATATATAGAAGCAAGAATAGTGAGGAAACTTTTCAAAATTTGGTTTAGACACCTAATCCATTCATGAATTAAACCTATAAACCAATATTACAGGCCACAACTTCAAACCGGTCAAGTTAATTTATGGTTTAGGATGAAAAACGTAAGAGCTGGTTGTTATTAACTATTAAAACTCGAAGGCAAGAATGCATAAGCAACAAAATCAATTGAGATGGAAGATTACATAAAAGTTACATGATTCAGAACTTCAAGTCACTTTTATCCTACGATGGCATAGTTGTTTAGTCCATTTTTCACAGTCAACCATTGCTCTAGGAAGAACTATGCCATAAACAGATAGATAGAACACTCAAGCATCGTCATTTCATTCATACACACAATCTGAGACATACACTTTCTCACAGCAAGTATGTTACATAATCAGATACAACTGCAAGCTGTGCACAAAATACAAAAGAAAAATGAAGATGTATCTTCTATGGTCAAAACCAAATGAACTAGATTCATATCTGTAACAATTTATCAAATTCTCATACCTTTCCTAGTTTTTTGTTCACTTTGCAGACATATTCATCAGTTGGTGATTTACTGTCATAATAGCGTAATAATTTCTAAATGTCGAAGATGTTATCACTGTAAAAAGATTTTTCCTTCAAATTGGGTTGCCCTGTATCTCCACCCTAAGGAACATAGTCATGAACAGGACACAATTGTTTAAACTGAACTTAAAACAATATGCAGTTGCTTGTTGATGCACTTGAGATGGGATTACAACAACAATATGGGTTGATAATATATTGTCGATATCATTGATCAAATAAACAAACCTTCAACTTTAATAAGCATTTCACTTCAACAAATCATCCATTAGAGGTGCAGGGCACGTAAGAATGTTCCTCTGCAACATGCATCAATGTGGTACTAAGCAAATAGTAAACCATTTTCTAAAAGCTGAATGGAAGGTCGAAACACCAAGATTAACATAATTGTCTTTAATGGAGAATTAAGATACTTCTATTCAATCATTAAGCACCAAAAAAAATAAGATATAAACAAGTAGTACAATGAAAACATACCTGCATACTCTGGTGCAAGGTACCCAAAAGTTCCCGCAAGCCTTGTTTCAATGGAACGGTTATCTTCCGGTGCAAGTCGAACTAACCCAAAATCAGCAACCTTAGCTCTCATATTATCTCCAAGCAGAATGTTGGAGGGCTTCAAATCCCTGTGTATGAAGGTCTGATTAGCCAGACTGTGTAGATACTCAACACCGCGTGCAACATCCAAAGCAATGGTCAATCTCTTTTTCCATTCCAACGGCTTCAATTCCAATTCCATCCAATCAAAAAGATGGTGACTGAGCGTACCCTGAGGCATGTGCTCATAAACCAAAATCCTCTCGTTTTCTTCCAAGCAGTAGCCAAGAAGGGAGACCAGATTCCGATGCCGGACCTTGGTAAGGACCGAAATTTCTGACTTGAACTCATTCAGACCCTTCGACCCCATCACTCCAGTCTCCATTCGCTTCACTGCGATCATGGAGCCATCATGGAGCTCCCCCTTATAGACTGTCCCGAACCCTCCACGACCTAAGATATTAACCTCACTGAAGTTGTTTGTAACCTCCCTTAGTAATTGTATTGAAACAACCATGCTCCCTGGCTCAGCTATAATCAGTCCACTGTCGACCTTCGACAACTGGGTATCGGAACCGGAATGCTTTAGGTCTATCACCATATCATTAGTCTTCTGAACTTTAATGTGCTTCTTTCTCTTCCAACACCAAAATCCTAAAAACCCGATGAAGAGAGCACCACATACTGCGGCAACGATGGAGCCCATGATAACTCCTGTGGACTTCTTTCTTCCACCATCACCAGAATTCCCAGAATTTGGAGAATTCGTACCTGGAGTGCCACCATTCCCAGTATCCTTTCCGATATTCGGGTTCCCATCCGTGTTCACCGAAACATTTCCACCAAAACTTGGAACCTTCCCCCACAGGGCATTATTAGAAACATCCAATAACTGGAGATACTTCAAATTGGTAAGCTCCGATGGAATAGTGCCGGTTAGATTATTACCGGAGAGAATCAGCTTCTGCAGCTTAGGCAGCAACTGAAAATCCGGCGAGATCGTACCGTTGAAAGCCAATTTCTGCAATACGACGGAGGTGATGTTACCACTCGGATCGCACGTAATGCCCGTAAAACCATTGCACGGATCATTCCCTTTCCACTGGTTGGCCAGGTACGTTGGATAGTAAAAGGACTTGGCAATGGAGAGCAAAACATTCACCCGGGGATCGCAGGCGGTGCCGTTCGTGAGGCAGAATCTCTCAGTATCTGCATCCAGTTCCACCTCCACCGTATTGGGGAAGACAGGCACCTGCCCTTGAAGAAGATTATTGGTCAAGACGACTCTCTTAAGAGATTTGAGCGAAGTCAGCGAGCTCGGCACGGGGCCGGTGAGCTGGTTGTCCCGGAGATCCAAATCATAGAGGTTTTCGAGGCGGGAGAGATCGGGAATCGGGCCGGAGAAGGAATTGGACATAAGATAGAGCAGCTTGAGATTTGTCATGTTCTGGATGACATCGATGCGGCCCGAGAGGCCGCTTCCCTTCTGGTTGTTGAGCCACAGGGAGTTGAGCGGGGAGGCGCCGAAGCTCGACGGAATCGGGCCTGTGAGGTTATTGCCGGCGAGGGCCAGGTGGTAAAAACTCGGGAAGCCGGTGCCGAGGAAGTCCGGTATGGTGCCGGTGAGGTTGACGCCGTTGGCGGAGAAGTTGACAAGGCCGGAGGCGGTGCGGAGTGATGATGGGATCGTCCAGGAGGCGAGGGGGTTGGTGTCGAGGTAGACGTTGGTGAGGGAGTTGAGGCCGGAGAAGAAGTCTTCCGGGATGGAGGAGAAGCTATTGTTGGCCAGGAAGAGGGTGGTAAGAGCGCCGAGGCCGGCGAGCGAGGGGAGAGGACCGGACAGTTTGTTGATCATGAGCTCGAGGCGGGTGAGGGCGGAGAGGTTGCGGACGTCCGGCGGAAGGGAGCCGGAGATGCCACTGTTGCTGACTAGGACGCCGGTGACGCGGCCGCTGGTGCAGCGGACGCCGCCCCAGCTGGTGCAGGGGTCGGAGGAGGCCGACCAGTTGAGCTTTCCGGACGGATCAAGAGCCTTGGCGAGGGTCCGCATTGTGGCCGCGTCGCCGGAGTCGGTTTGGGCCGCCGCCAAGCGGCCGGCGGAGAGGAGGACGGCGGCGATGAGAACGATTAGAACGGAGGGGTGGTTGTGGTGCTGGTGGCGGCGGAGAAAGTGAGGCTGCACCTCCATCGTAGGAAGGAGGAAGGGAGGTGACGGGAACGGAGATGGATTTGGGAGGGGAGGGGAATTTAGGGTTTCGAATGCGATCGACGGACAGAGCCGAGGAGACCTTCGGGAATTCGGAGGGGAGGGGTTTAAGGAAAGGAAGGTGGCAAGGCCGCAGCGAGCGTGTCCTATTCTGGTAATTATTTCGACGTTCCTTTTGCCTTATATATCTCATACCTTCTACTGTATCACCATTCAATGAATTAAAAAAGGGGCAGGATATGCATGTCAATATACTTACCTTTCATGATAAGAAAGCTATTTTGACGCTTGGGATTTGACTTGGAGACGCTTTGACGTTTCGTACATGGTTCATAGAAATCCTATAAGCAACTCCCTGCGGTATTACTCATTTGATTTTGTTATATTTGAATACTCTTTTTTAAATAAATTTATAAGGAAATTTTAAGGAAAGGGAAAATGACAGGGCAAATCAATTGGTTATTTGCAAAGATTTCATGATTTGTCAACCGGATTATATTGTCATAAATATTTTTAACATAAAGGGCTATAATTTAGTGTATAGAAATAAAAAAAAAAGAAGCTAGGGCTATAAATTTGTCCCCGATCTACCTCTCCTAGGATCCAATTGCTAAAAGCCATAATAAGATAACGATCTTTTCTTTCATATGCTTGGCATCAAAATTACTTATAAAAAAATATTTATGTGGACAACAAGTACATACTAAATATTTGCAAACTATTTTAGAGTGCATTTGTGGAAGTTATAGTGAAATATCATGATGATTTTTTTGTGAGTTGAAGTTGTCGATTTTAATGTTTTTATCATAGATACCACCGAACATTTCTTTTAAAACTTTTAGGCTCAAAAACTAGTGAGAAGGAATTTGAACAAAATTTCTTGATTTCAATGAATCTTCATCTCACTAACTTACCTTTCTCCCCTTCAATTTAGCTTCAAATTGGTAAATACCTTGCATTTATTTAATCAATTGCATACTTGATCGAACCAAACTGCACTCAACTACATCAATAGAGTGGTTTCCCCTAACTGGGATGCAAATCATCATCTTCCAATTTAATTCTCTTATTATGCTTCATTCTAAACTCAATTCATCTGCTCTCCAACATAATACCAATCCCAATTGATCAATTTTGGGTTCAATTAAGCACAATTTCGCTAACTCTGCTAATTTCACTTGAATTGGCTTGTCTAATTCAGTTCATTTAGGTTAGTTCACTAACCCAAGCCAATTTTTCTCTATTTGACCTCCAATATCACCTCTTCATGATGTCAATTAATCTAGCTATTTCTAGAATTATAGCAAATAAGCTCAAATTGAACTCAAATTCAAATTGTGGCCTCTCCAAATAGCCTAGTATTCTTGTTTAAATTTTATAATTTTTTTGACATTTGTATCACCAACAATTAAAATCATCCAAAAATAGCCAATGGTGCTACAGAGAAATGTATAAAATACTGAAAGCAACCTCAGTCCATGTATACATATGATCCAAGATTAACTCTTTGAGAGTAGGTTTATTCTGTAAGATAAAAGAATGGTGCACAAGAAAAAGGATAGTTCTATAATCAAAAGCAAATGGAGCATATTCGTATTTGCAACAATTCACAAATTTTTATACCAGCCTAAAATATACAATCGTTGTAGTATAATGGTTTCTACATATTCAAGATGTTACCACAATTATATGATTTTTTCCTTGGAAGTGTGCTACCATGTCGCCACCCTTTCCATCTAGTTCCGAGATTTTGATCCCTAGAAAATTCAATTTTTCAAGGTAGAGGATGGATCATCAAGCTAGCCTTGGCAAGGTCAGGATGAGTGCACCACCATTGGCCTAATCGTAAAGATATAGGTCGAAAGGAGGATAGTATAGAACAAATCCACCGTTCAAAAGAGATAGAAATGAATAGGGGTGCAAGGCAAGGGTGTTGCATTGAGCTACAATAGATAATCTAGGTTATGCCTAGAATAAAAGACTAAGATAAAGATAAAGATAAAATAAATTGATTGGATTTATTGTCAAAAAAATTTTTATACAGTATAATTATACTTATTATACTAATACATAAGAGCTACTCTCAAATACAATAATTGTCTACTCCAACAGTTGCTTTCCATATTCTAGTAATTTCTACCAACTATCTTCTTACCATGTATGCATACAAGCACGATCATTCTGTAACTACTAGACCAATAGTAATGCTATATCAGTGTTTAACTTATCCTTACATAGCATATGTTGGCTATCTCTCTTATTCAACCTACAATATAATCCTCTATTCTTAGAAATCTAGGATCGGTGTGATCCTCTCGGTCTTCTATTGGCCATCTTTCATGGTCAGGACTTGATCTTTCGATTTGCTTATCCTCATAATTATGACTATATTCTATCATTCTGCCTAGGTTTTTTCCTTAGCATGATTCTCATAGCCGAACTTTATCTAGACTTAGCAAAAGTTACATGATTCTCACCTGCTTTCATTCGATTGAACTTAATATGCATGGCACTTGCTTAGGAACATAAGCTAGATTATTGAGATGAGGTATAAACACATGTATTACCAATCCAAGGTACACATTACCAAACAAGACTCCATTATTTATACTAAGCCTAAAATAATAAATATTTGCTGGTTGATGTACTTTGAATATGTCTCAACAACATTTTGGATTGATAATTATTGTTAGTATCAAGGAGAGAATAAACAAAACTTCCAGCTTTAATAAATACTTCACCATAACAAACCATCTATTTGTTGTTGCTTTCTATCCCATTCAGAGTGAGCCTACACATGTGCATAGGAGAAGATCCAATCAAATTTCTCTATCTAGCTTCCTTCATCACCCTTAGATCAAAATCTCTCCCTTAATGCTAGCCCTCTCTTCTTTCTTTTAATCCCAGCCTTACAAAAAATAGAATCACACAAATACACCCTCCTCAAATATCTATCATCTACATCTTCAATCCTCACTTCATATTCTCTAGCCAATAGAATCTTGCCATCTTAAATTTATCATAACCCTTAAACACTTTAGGATTGAATCTTAGCCCTTAAACTAATCTCTTCCCACTCTAGACAATCCTAGCCCTCCTAAAGAATAATCTAAGAAAATATATTCTTCTGTCATCTCAACCCTACATTTATGTCATCTCACCAATCTCCCTTCAAACTTTTTAGCTAATAAGATTCAGTCACTTAGGCCCTGTTTGGGGGAGCTGTTGGCAGTAGAGCTGTTGGCAGAAGAGCTGTTGGAAGTAGAGCTGTCTGAAGTAGAGCTGTTATAAAAAGCTATTTGCTGTTTGGTAACTACATTCGTAAAGTGATGTGGTACTTTGTTTTGTGTTTGGTAAATAAACTGAGAAAGTACTTTTGTATGATAAAATTACCATAAACGACATTGCATAGTATTATATAACAGAACATAATAAAACATAACATAAAATAATACATAAATATACGATATAGTATAATATTATTATAATATAAAATAATATTATGTTAATATAGCATAATAGTAATATAATTATTAGAGTAAAATAATATTTGGTAAGATAACATAATGTTAAATTATTTAACATAACATATTAATGTATTATGATATAATATAATATATATTATATTTATAGTATAATACAATAATAAAAGTATAAAATATTATAAATATTAGTATAAATTAATTTCTCATAATATAACATAATATTAAATTATTTAAAATAACATATTAATGTATTATAATGTAATGTAATATAATATAATATTTATAGTATAATACAATAATAAAGGTATAAATATTATAATTATTAGTATAAAAGGAGGTTTGACTACTCAGAAGAGTTAGACTAATTAATTTTCCATAATATAACATAATATTAAATTATTTAAAATAGCATATTAATGTATTATAATGTAATGTAATATAATATAATATTTATTGTATAATACAATAATAAAGGTATAAAATATTATAATTATTAGTATAAATTAATTTTTCATAATATAACATAATATTAAATTATTTAACATAACATATTAATGTATTATGATATAATATAATATGATATTATATTTATAGTATAATACAAAATAAAGGTATAAAATATTATAATTATTAGTATAAATTAATTTTCCATAATATAACATAATATTAAATTATTTAACATAACATATTAATGTATTATGATATAATATAATATGATATTATATTTATAGTATAATACAAAAATAAAGGTATAAAATATTAATGTAAATACCTTTTCTTACGGAAGGGAGTCTGACGGCTAGGGTTCTTGGCTCAAGCAGATTTTTAGGTTTATAAAGGGACAAGCTATGTAATCATTATATTTTAATATGGGCATTCTTGTCAAAAATACAGCTTTCCGAAAAAGCTGAAACAGCTTCCTCCCAAAAGCTCCAAATTGGAGCTTCCTCCCAAAAGCTGTTTTCAGCTTCCCGCAAAAGCTGAAACAGCTTTTTGAAAAATTTACCAAACACAGTTTTTCATCTAAAAGTACTTTTGGAGGGTCAGAAAGTGCTTTCTGGCCCTCCAAAAGCTCTCCCAAATAGGGCCTTAATCTTTGATCCAATCAGAGAGAAGAAAGAATTTTTGTCAACCCACTGAGCTTAAATCTCTCAAAAAAATTTAAAAAATATAAAAAATTGACGAAAGTAGAGTTTATGTTACTTTTTCTTTTATTGATCAATTGATGAATCAAAAATGAGGTACATGGCCTCTATTTACAATAGTAGTATGGTCCACTCTTACACAATTTAGATCAGATTTTTCTTCCAGTTCAAATAAAACTAACTTTTCAAATATAAATATGAGTAGTAGAAATAAATATGAAAAAAAATAAAATCTAATAGAAAGTACAGGCTACTCCATGTACCAGCACTTGAAGCCTTCAGGCAGCCCGTTCACTCGGCTTGCGCAGGTGGTGGTCGCCCTCGACTCCTACATTAACTTTTTCCATTGTTGCTCTGACCAATTTCTCTTGGATTGGAAGATACACTTAAAGACTTTTCTACAAATAGAATTTTTTTAAAAAAGAAATATTTATTTTGGCCGACTCGTTTTGAAGCCCAAATCATAGAATTTCAGCTCATCTCAATTGTTTTTAGATGCTGGTACTATGTTATAGATCTCGAAAGGTTATCCAATGTGAAAAAAAAAATATCTTAATCAGATATAATATGACTAAGTTATGCCTCTGAAATTTTGGCATACAATTCAACTTTCCGATATGATGAATCTTCCTCCAAAATTCTGTCCAACCCTACCTATAATAGCCAAAGTAAACCATATCAAATTTGATGAATCTCCTAGATTATGACTCCTCATATTTAGGAGACTTAGCTCCTGCTAAATCAAAATTGTAGGTGGGATAATGCTTACTTTCCTACCTCACAACTAAACTATTTAGTTTTACTTGAGGATGGTTTTTGGCCTTGCTTTTCTTTGTTAGATTGTAAATTCTCATCCCCAGATGTAAGAGACAATTTCACTATAGGACCTACTAGTGTTTATGTTGAAGGCATCACCAATCGAGATATGATCTCATAGTGGGCAATTTTCTCTTCTAAATGTATGCAACATCTCTTTATTTCATCATCCTTTGAAGTAGAACTAAGAGCTAGATTTGCCTTTGTCCTTCAACATACTTCAAGCATTGATATCCATTCTCCCATCTACAATTGCTCGTGCATCTAGACTACAAACTAAGACTTCCATAGATGTAAAGGACCGAGGCTCTAATACTAGTTTAATTTGATTAGAAAGAAGAAAGAATTCTATCAACATACTCAACTCAAATCTCGCAAAAAGAATAATAAAAAAATAAAAAATTCATGAAAAGAGAGTTTAGATGCTCTTTTTTTATTGATTAATTGATGATTCAATTAATAAATCAAAATTTAGGTACACATCCTCTATTTATAATAGTAGTAAGGTCTGTCGTCGTACAATTCGAATCGGATTCTTGTCTTAGTTCAAATAGAACTAACTTTCTAAAAATAAATATGACTAGTAAAAATAAACATAAAAAAACTAAAATTCTACAAGAGATATATCTCGACTTCTATATCAACTTTGCCTTTTATTACTCTACCTAATTCTTCTCGAGTTAGGAGATATGCTTGATCAAGATCTTTTCTAAAAAAAAAATTTTTGGTTTAACAAACCCATTTCGAGACTCAGATGATAGAATTTCAACCCATTTTAATCTCTTTTAGAGATTGGTGCTGCATCGTAGATCATGAAAAGTTATTCAATAAAAAAAAGAAAATCTCAATTGGGCATCTTATGACTATGTTATATCCTTCAAAATTTTAATACGCGATTTGGCTTTCTGATATGGTGGATCTTACTCCTAAAATCTGTCCAGCCCTATCCGTAGTAGCTAAAATGGTCCACATCGAGTCTGGTGATTCTCTTATATCATTTCTTTACTACTAGCCTTAGGTTCCTAGACTTAAGATTTAGGACAGCCTTACCTCTCATCTAATCCTAACCCTACGATCCCTCATCTCTCCCTATAAATACCTCCTTCTCTATTCCAAAATTCAGATAAGAGATCATAGAAAAAATCTCTTAGGATTAGGTTAGAATTTGAGAAGTCATAGGAAAACTTTTACCTCTCCTAATCTTTGCCATCTATCTCCCCACTTTCTTTCTTCCCTAGGGGTGCACTTATAATCATTTCCCATCATTAAACTAGATCCTTACGTATAAATCTTACATAGTTATTTAGATATCTAGCAATTTACAAGATGGCTACTCCAAACAAATCCTAGATCGTAGGAGAAGCTTTGAATAGCTAAATCAAATAATGCTTCAAATAAGTGGACAATCATAGCTATCCACTTGCCTCATAATGATAACTTAGACATTATGCTTGTCTCTAGAGTTACAAATGGGTCGAGTCCCCAATTTGGCCCTGACCCGATCTGTATTTGAATACTCATGGGTTGGGTCGGGTTCAAAAGTTTGAGCAGACTAAGTATGGATCTTGTCTTTTTCAACCTGATTCGAACTCGAACTCAATTCCACCTGATCCAAATATTCGAGTCATACAAACCATCATCATCATCATCTCCTTCTTCACTCTAAATATTTTTTCTAATGCATCAAATGAATTCTTATTTAACTAATTTCTCTTTTTCATTTCAACAACCACATCTTCTCTCATTTATTCCCATTTAATTATACTTAAACATTCAAATTTTATTATTTGCTTTGGTGATTTCTTATTTATAATGCTCCCAAGCATATCACTATATATTTTAAAAAAATCATAGTTCATAAACTTTAGAATGATTAATTACTATGATAAAATTAAAAAAATTTGAATGAAAGTTCAAGTTTTAGTTGAATTTTTTATTTTATTTAAAATTTTAGTACTTTTATATTGAATTTTAGTACTTTTATATTGAATTATATTTTAGTTATAAAAGAATAATTAGAAGTTTTGACTCAAACTGCAAACTTGATCCAACTCGGTATCACATGACTCTGAACATTTCAAGTTGGATGTGGTTCATGCTTGATCCAAATGATTAATCTGATCTAAAATCTTTTCCATGGACCAAAGCATACTTAACCTAATTAGTTGATGGATTGGGTACGGTCTAAAATCATGGCTTGAACATAAAATTGGATCAGAGTCAAGCATATCTGGTCCGACTTGACCTTTTTAAGGCCCTACTTGTCTCTTGGTCATCTTTCTTAATAAAATATAAAATTAAGAGTTTTTTTTGCATGAATACCCTTCTAAATATAAGATTTTACATAAATATCTTTTCAAAATTGATATTTGCATGCATACTTTCGTAAAACACTTGTTTTATCATTCTATTTTTTTTTTAATTTTTGTTTTTGCATATGTACCCATACTACCTAACGACATAAAAAAAATTAACAATTTCAAAATAAAATGACTAAAATATCCTTAATGAATAGATATACAAATAGATCGTGATCCCGATAGCAAGAAAAGAAGACAAGGACAATAGCGTAATTTTAAAATTTTATTTTATTTTTAATTAATATAAATATGATTTTTTGTAATACCGTTAGAATAATCGTTATATTACGGACATTTGTACAATAACAGAGTTTTACGAAGGTATACATGCAAATATCAATTGTGAAAGAATATTCATGTAAAATTAGATATTTAGAAGGACATTCATGTAAAAAATCTTAAAATTAAATTGGCTATTATGATAGCCATCCAAATTATACCTTGCACCAAGTGCACCATGCCAGTGAGATTTTGCCACAAAGCCAAGCGAACAACATTAGCGCTCTGCTTGCTCCGGTCTTCCTGATGAGAAAACCCTAGCCTTCTTGGAATTGAGAAGGCATCAAGGAGGGAGACGAGGGGCGGATGGCATTCTCGCCGGCGAACGCCTCTTTGGCAATGGGGTCATGGGCGGCCATCCATGCGACGAGGGCGGCGAGACAGTTGTAAAGGTGCATTGGGGCGTCAGCGAGGCTTGCGATGATGAGGAAGGCGACATTGGCGTGGAGGACGGCGAGTAGCGGCAGGACGCCGCCCTCCGCCCTCGAGGTTGGCAAGGGAGGTGGCAGCCGGGGCAATGGTTGGAGGGGCCGAGGGTGAACTCTTCTCTCTTTTTTTTTTTTTGTGCTAAAAGCGGGTTTTCATACAAAACGTGTACGAATACATCCAATAAAGTCAAAAAATACTAACTCACGGAGAGCCAGAGGCAGCTCCCCCTCCCCCACCCACAGGGTGTATCCTGAATGATGAGCCGCAAAGGCAGCCACCCAGTCGGCTGCCCCATTGGCTTCTCGAAATACATGCTTGGCCTGAATGGCCACCCCAACCCCACACATCATCCCTATGTCCCGAACCAAGGGGTGGTATGAGCCCTCACCCCTCAGCCCCTTCTGAATCCAACTGATGACAGTGGCTGAGTCGCCCTCCAAAACAATCGAGCCAGCCTGCAAAGCCTGCCTCGCATATCGAAGACCGGCCCAGGCAGCTCGTAACTCTGCCCCGGGGACCGACGTGCCGAACAGCTGACAGCCCCCTGCTGCCACGACTCTGAAGTGCGGGTCCCGTATCACAAAGCCCGCACCACCTCGCGCGCCTCCATCCAAAACCGATCCATCGAAATTGACCTTGAGGAAACTCGGGGGTGGGGGTTCCCAGGTGAAGAACACCATCTGAGAAGCTGCCGAAGCAGAAAGAGAACCCCAGGTGTCCCGAGCTATCAGAGGTCCATCTGAAGAGGATCTGATCTCCAATGCCTGAACGCGCGCTAGCTCCACCACGAACCTCGGTGACACCCTGCGCTCACTGGTGAACTCTTCTCCTGACTTATGCTGACATGGCTTGTGTGGCCATATGGCGAAACCTCGTTGGCGCAGTTCGCCTCATGCTCACCCGCGAGGAAGACCATATTTATTACAAATGGGCCCATTTCCTATCAGTTTTTACCTTAATGACAAATCAGTCCCACTTTATTACTCAAGTTGGCGAACACTGTCGGCCCACGCTTCAGTGCAAGAAAGTACGAGGGCAATTTAGTCATTCTGACCTGCTCTCATGTCACCGCGCTCCTCTCCAACTCGGCCTAACTCCCCAAGGGGTGAACTCCTCATCTCCACATTGACGAAAATACCCTCCATGGTAAAGCCAAGAGAAGTTGGAATGGGAGCATTTTGGTAATTCTGACCTCAGGAGATCACGTGACGGTCCCTTCCCTTTCTTCTCCCAGTGTCAGGCGTCGCTGTCGTGGAGATCTCCAACCCTGATTCTTTTGGGCCCTTCTGCTCGCGAGCAAAAGAAGCGAAGAGCCCTAACTCGATATATATATATATATATATATATATATATAACCCCTAAACCTAGCTCTGGCGCTCCCTCGATCCCTCCCGCCATTAAAGCTGAGCCGAGTACGGACCGAAGCATCTCTTCTTTTTGACCGCAGTGCAGCATCCGAGTTGGAGCGCAGAAGGAAGTATTCAAGCTCCAATCTCCGCCTTGTGATCTCTCTGTAGGAGAAAGAGAGTAGAACCAAAGAGCTGCAACAATGGCGGAAAATGCGAAGAAAAGGAGGCTCTGAACACGGACTGGCTCGAAGAATCTCCCAACTTGACTCCGAGGCCTCGGCAACCAGCGGCATTTGAGAGCGGACCCAAGATCGCTTCCGAGAACTTTGAAATCCGGCGTCTTTGCAGTCCATCCGAGCTCGGAGGAGGCCAAAACCCCAAAGTACTGCGGTTTTCTCCGGTTCGGTTGGTTCCAGGGCGGGAGCGAGAAAAGCAAGAGGAAGCGAGAAGGGAAAGGAAAGTATTATATTAGAGCAAGAGGAAGCAAGTTTTTTTTTAATAATTGCAGCGTATTGCAGCGTATCTGGAGATATCTAATGAATTGTATTCAGCTGGTTGCCTGCTTCGGAAAAGGGCGATGTCTCGAATATTTGCTCCCCTCCATGCGCTGCAATCCCATGAGGAAAGAGTTTGAGAGAGAGATTTCTCTGCTATATTCTCTCTTTCGTCGCACCCCCTCGGCTTCGCTCGCTTGGTCTTTTTTTTAATCCGAGAGCAGGAGAGCGTGCTCTGGTTTTGTCCCCAATCCCCAACGGCAGCGCGGTTCCCAACCGGACATGCCCGAGATCGGCCGAGTTTTTTATTCCAAGGGAGAGAAGAGAAGAACGGGGGTGTCTCATTCCCTTCTCTTCTTTTGAGAAGGCCTCAGACCACGCCTTCGAACTAGGAGTAAGAATCCCACTCCACCATCTTTCCTTCTTTAATTTTCTTTATCGCACAGCTCGCAGATCAATGACCGAATGATAGCAGTTGTTGTGGTAGCAGTAACAGGAGCATAGAATGCTACAGGTCTCCCCTTGGTGCAGTGCAAAGGAGTGAAGGCTCTTAAAAGTTGGGATTTTCTGTGGAGCGAGGTTGGTTTGAGAGGAAGGAGGAAGAGAGTGAAGCTGGGATTGGGTTGACATGGTTGCGGGAATGGCGGCGGCTGGGGGGAGGAGGAGGTGGTGGCTGAACCGGACGGCGATGGTGGTGGTGTGGGTTGTGGTGTCGGTGGGGATCTGGGTGGGGCTCCATTGGTATATCCGGACGGTGAGCATGAGGAAGGCTGAGGAGGCGCTGGAGAGCATGTGCGAAGAGCGGGCAAGGATGCTGCAGGACCAGTTCGCCGTGAGCGTCAACCATGTTCATGCTCTCGCGATCCTCGTCTCCACCTTCCACTACCGGAAGCAGCCATCTGCCATTGATCAGGTCTACTTCATATATTCTCTCTATATTTTTCTATTATTATATACTGTTGTTGAGTTTGTTTTCTCCATTTTTGAGTTAGTCAGGGATGATACAAGGATATCTTCCCTTTAGTTTCTCCCATGGACTGCTGTTATTCTCGTTCTACTGCTTTCCTGGTCTGGATTTTCCATAGAAATTCATATGTAGAAGTCAATAGCATCACTGATGGATATTACTCATTGTGGAGTTCTCTCCTATATAGTATTTTTTGGGTTTGCATTCTTTCTTTATATTTTGAAATTGTCGGGGAGAAGTGAAGGATAGAAAGATTCTTTCTTTGTCTTTATGTTTTATGATTTGTTTTTCTTTTTCCGTTTTTTGGTTGTTTGGGTGCAATTTTCGTTGAGGTTTTCATAGATTTCCCGGGAAATTTAAAGGTCGATATTGATAGCACCTGCTAGTTTTATTGTTATCTATGTTGGTTGGTTTCATACTTCGGGGGGGGGGGGGGGGGGGGGGGGGGGGGGGGGGGGGGGGGATTTGGATTTTATTCATTTGACTGTGGATAATCTGAAATGCATGCAGTTGGATTATTTTGTCTATTGGGTTGTTCTTTCTTAATTTTGAATTTTGGTTTCAGGAGACATTTGCCTTTTACACAGCCAAGACAGCATTCGAGCGGCCGTTGTTGAATGGGGTGGCATACGCCCAGCGGGTTGTTCATTCTGAGAGAGGAAAGTTTGAGAGTCAGCAAGGGTGGACAATCAAGACCATGAAACAGGAGCCATCACCAGTGCAAGATGAGTATGCCCCTGTGATATTCTCTCAGGAGACTGTCTCCTATATTGAGGCCCTCGATATGATGTCTGGAGAGGTTTGCGTTACTTCTCAAAGCTGCTCTTCTTATTTTATTGGCTATTGACTGTTCATTTCGTTATGTTTTCTGTATAGGAGGACCGAGAAAATATCTTACGGGCTAGGGCTACCGGCAAGGCTGTTCTTACAAACCCATTTAGGCTGCTTGGGTCCAACCATCTGGGTGTGGTTCTGACATTTCCTGTGTACCATGCGGGTCTTCCTGCAGATGCAACTGTAGAACAACGTGTAGAAGCAACTGCAGGGTGGGATAACTTGCTGAAATTTGGTTTTTTATTGTTTACCTGCCCTTTTAATGCCATTTATCTTCTTCAGGCGTACTAGATCTTCACTTCAGCAATTAATAAGATGGTGCTAAGTGAGGACCAAATTTAGTAGCTAGCTGATTGTTGACTTGGGATATATAATAAGATGGAATGTAAGTAAGTTGATGCAGTAATGAACCATAAAGCTGTCAACAGTTGCTTGATTGCTTTTCTCAGCTTTTACTGAGCTTTGTTTAATATCCTTTCCGTTTTATGCTAAGCTACAGTTCTGCTGCAGAATCATTTATTTTTTCCTAACACTTGCATCATAAGACCAACATCTGCTAAACCGGTACTGGGCCTTGGACCGGCCGGTGACCAGTTTGGTATGGGCCCATACCATGCCATTGCGGAATGTACCAAAACAGAAAGAGGGATGTGGAGAGGAAGTAGGAGAGAGAGGGAGAGAGAGAGGAAGTGGGAGAGGGAGGGTGAGGAAGAGGGAGGGAGAGAGGAAGGGAGGGAGAGAGAGAGAGGGAGCTTACCGGTGAAGGTTGGTAGGCCATGAGGAGGGCGGTGAAGACGGCGAGCCTTCCAACGATGGCGGTCTCCATTCAAGAGGGAGCCTTTCAAGAAGAGGGAGCCTTCTGTTGGCACCTCAAGGCAATAAGCACCATTATAGGAAGCTGTTAGAGAAGAGAAAGAAATGAGAAATTCTAGGATTTCGCTCTCATTCTCCTTGTCTTCGAGGTTGAGGAGAGAAAAAGATGGTAGGGGAAGAAAGAGAGGGGGGGAGGCTTACCGGTAATATCCGGCATCGAAGAGGGGGAAACGAGTGCTAACTGGCAGTAAAGCAATGAGAGAGCCCTCAAAGGCTCTTGAACCACTGAGTGTAGTGAGTGAGTGGGAGGATCATAAATCAAACCAATCTGACTTGCTGAACTATTCTAACTTGGTGTTGGTTCAGTTCCGTATAGGCCAAACTACTCAATTCGGGTTAGTTCGATGATCGTTGTATAAAACCTTTGTAGAATTTATTTCCTTCGATAGGAATGTGGCTTATGCAGAGTATATGCAGCTAAAAACCTCTTATAGGCAAACTTTATACACAAGTTAGTTAGTAATATGATCATTATGGACGGATGAAGGATCCTACCAATTTTGTAAGCATTATTATCTTTTCTTGTATTCTATAAGCGGCAGTAGATAGCAATTTTACATCTATAGCATCATTGATAATATATACTGCTCTCTGAAACATCCAAAGAACATGTTTAGTTATTACTTAACACTTTTTTCAATATAGATACTTCATCAAATACAATGGATAGAAAGAAAGGATTGATAAGTCAACATGATGATAATACCAAAAGTGCAAAAAGGCAGTGCATATTTTGGAAATATGAGACACCATAATGCTGAAATAAATGTTAATCACTTCATTAACTGCAATTATTTGGGTTGAAAATTGCCCTTCGCCAAAGAAAAAGAAATTAAGACATTCCCAGGAATATACTGGACATCAGTTGATATCTGCACTTTATGTTTTGTTAGTATGATCCATTTTACTTTCTCTAGAATTAGAAACTTATCAAATTTTGCATTTTTTTATACCTTGCCTTACATTTTTTGAGACTACATATATGCAGAATATCAGATTCTGAGGAGATACTGTTCTTACATCCACTTTATCATTCAGTCTTCCTAATTGCACATTACTCGAGATTGTCTCTAATCTCTGTATTATTGGTTAAGTGTTGTTATTACAGGTGAAAAGTTCTAAGTTTAAGTTGTGCTGGTAAATAGTTTCTGTGTAAAGGTTGTCATATATGTTTCACTTGTTTTATTTTTCTAATATCAGTTAGTTTTTGTTACTTTTCAAGAGTTGTTTCCTTATTTGTTATTTTCTTGTATAAATCATGGGTTTCCCCTATAGGATCTGGTACTTATTCTAATCCATAACCATCTTTACTCCAGATAAAGAAGTAATTGGACTCTAGGAAAGCTCCTAATTTTCAAGTTGTTGCATGTATTGGTGGGGTATTATATAATTAACATGGTAGAATTTAATTAACACAAGTCCAAGAAAGAACTTTCTATTGGCCTCTTGCTATAATTCAATTATTGTTCTGAGAGAATTTGCTTGCATGTATGTCCGCAAGTTCATGTTCTATACGATGCTGGAGATTATACATGATCTTTTCCTCTTCCACATTTTGAATCATATTTCTTTTGTCTTCCCCTTGTATCTGCCATTTGTCGCAAGAACCTGCTAGGTCAGACTTTCTTGTCATTCCATCCCATCATTCCGCTTTCTTTTGGCGTTGTATGGCTTTTTGGTGGCATAAGTGTTGTTCTGTTGTGTAAGGGCGATTGAAGAAAGCACATCATCTGGCAAGATTTGGCAGATGCTAGCAAGCTAGCAAATTCGAATGTGTTAAATAGAGGTGTTTTTTTTGATATATTGAAAAATGATATTTTGATAAAGCTTGTGATCCTCTCGCATGATACATGGGGTGGTGGTTAGTGGTCTGAGGTTGCTTCTTATTGGCATTTAACACATATGCCATTAATTGGAAAAGGAATTGGAAGAAGGAAAAGACAAGCATTGGAGGAGGAGGAAAAAGGGAATAAATTATTATTAGTGTTTACTTTTTGTGACTACAATCCTTTCCTGGGTCAGTGTAAATATTGTTATTGATGTTTATTGAACAATAGTTAAAACCAAAGATCATTGCGCCATTACCGAGGCCTGTATCGGTTGCACAACGAGATGGTTTGGTGCGCCCCGTGCCATTTCGTGCCAAGTCTGTACCGACACAGCAGAGGGTGGGGGAGAGGGAGAACGGGAGAGAGAAAGAGAGAGAGGGGAGAGGGAGGAAGGGAGGGAGAGAGGAAGAAGGCGAAGCGCGGCCCGACATGATGGAGAAGGTGGGGTAGAGCCGTAGAGGGAAAGCAGGAGAGAGGAACAGAGAGAGAGAGAGAGAGGGAGAGGGAGAGGGAGGGAGATGGAGATGGAGAGGGAGGGAGGGAGAGAGAGATGGAAGGTGGCGGATGGCAAATGGCTGGTGGAGGGCCAAGGAGGGGCGGAGAAGGGGCTTCACCCTTTGGTTCCGTTGTTTTGTTCAAAATAAGGGTCCTGAAGGGGAGCCCCTTTTTTTATTTTGAAGAATTTATGTGAAGTCGGGGTCCCTTTTTTATTTCGAAGAGTTTTAAGTGAAGTCGGCAAGGGAGTTGCCGACTTCACTTAAACTCTTCGAAATTAAAAGGGGTCTCCCTTTGGGACCTCTATTTTGAATGAAATAGGGGAACTGGAGGGTGGAGCCCCTCCTCCACCTGTCTCTACCGGCCGTCCGCCACCCTCCCTCTCTCTTCCTCCCTCCCTCCCTCTCTCCCCTTCTCTCTTTTTTCCTCTCTTTCCTTCTCCCTCTTCTCCTCCTTTGCCGGTTTGTCTTTTTGAAGGTCAAAATCGTCCTGGTCCGCCGCCGGTATGGCTCGACATGCCCCGAACCAGGCTATTTGGTGTGAAACCGCCGACGTAGCGTATAACATAGTTTTAGGATTTAATTGGATTTAACTCAAATTATTCTCTTTGTTGGTAGAAGATTTAATTCAAATTATTTACATGATTAATACATTACTCAATCTTCTGTGGTTAAACATCAAAACTACATGTTCAGGTGATACTAGTCTTCATGTATCAATTCTTTTCTTTCTTTTCTTTCTTTTCTTTCCATAGTTGCTTTACTAATTTCAATATGGGAGAGGCTTTGTAGTTGTTTCTATTTTGAGAATGCTAAATTTTAGTAATTTAGATGAAAAATTCAATGTTGTTTAAAAAAAAAAAAGATCATTCCCTTGTACCCTCTTTATTGTACTCTCAGCTAAACAGCAACGTAAAAAAAAGAAAAAAAAAGAAAAAAAGAAAAAAAAAGAAAAAGAAAAGAAAAGGTCATTCCCTTGTACCCTCTTTAGTGTATTCTCCGCTAAACGAGTACTGCAAACAGAATTTTCTTACTCTAATTCTTTTGTTGAGTATATCTCTATGTTCAGCAAGTATTTCCTTTCTTCTTTTACTAGCTTAATGTATTGATGCTTAGCAGATATCTTGGTGGCGCCTTTGATGTTGAGTCGCTTGTGGAAAATTTGCTGAGGCAACTTGCTGGTAATCAAGATATAATGGTGAATGTGTATGATGTCACTAACATTTCAGAGCCCTTGATCATGTACGGGCCCCAAAATCCAGATGGATTTATGCCACTTTCGCATGTCAGCATGCTTGATTTTGGGGATCCGTTCAGGAAGCATCAAATGGTGTGCAGGTAAGCAGATGAAAATAATTAATTCTTGCTGCCTTCAACATTTTTATATGATTAATTTGCTTTGTAACTACTTGATGGTCCTGCACAGGTACAGTCAGAAGCCTCCCATTCCATTGTCAGCCATTACTACCCCATCTGGTGTCTTTGTAATCTGTATGCTAGCAGGGTATATACTGTATGCTGCTTGGACTCGCTATGACAATGTCAGGGAGGATTGTCGAAAGATGGAAGAGCTAAAGGTCCAAGCAGAGGCTGCAGATGTTGCTAAATCTCAGGTCTGGAATCTCATCTAAGCTCACACTTATATGGGCTGGTTGTATGTTTTTGACTTGAATGTACTCTTGTTTCTTTCTTGGCAGTTTCTTGCTACTGTTTCACATGAGATAAGAACACCCATGAATGGCGTCCTTGGTATCCTTAACTCTCTGTTTATAATTTCTTCACTGTCATTTATAATTGAGATCTGTGTCTAAATGATACTTTGCTCTTTGTCTATGCTAGGAATGCTGGACATGCTTTTAGATACAGATCTGAATTTAACTCAAAAGGATTATGCACAAACTGCCCAAATATGTGGAAAAGCATTGATAGCATTGATTAATGAAGTGCTTGACCGGGCAAAAATTGAAGCTGGGAAGCTAGAGATTGAAGCAGTGCCATTTGAACTGCGATCCATCCTAGATGATGTTCTCTCTTTATTTTCTTCAAAGTCAAGAGAGAAGGGTATTGAGGTGATTTTCACTTTCCCTTAGCACTTATTGAACTGTGAGTTGATCAGCCGACATAGTTCTCCAATTTATTATACTTTACATTCTTTGCCATACTGCTTTATGAGATGCTGATGTACATGCTATACCTAATGCACTAACTGACTTTGCTTTCATACACTTCAACCTTCTCACTGTGACTTCTGTACTGGCAAATTACAGCTTGCTGTATTTGTATCACATAAAGTTCCGGAGATTGTCACGGGTGATCCAGGGAGATTTAGACAGATAATTACAAATCTTGTCGGAAATTCAGTTAAAGTAAGTAGTCCTTTTTGAAATCTTGTTGGAAATTCAGTTAAAGTAGTCCCTTTGGCTCAGTGACATCGCTTGCTGCTATTTTGCCTTGTCACTTCTAAAATCTGTTGTTGTATACCGAGATCTGTATTCTTGTGTTGGATGCTGTGGATATAGGAATTCAACTTGAAATAAACAAAACATTGGACTAGATGTGTTGGTGATGTAGAACAGCAAGGGGTTCAAATAGTTGAAAGCTAATTTCAACATAGATCTGATTTAATATCCTTCAGAAAATCAATCTATAATATCAACAATTTAGTGAGAAAGAAGAATAGTAGCAGAAATAAGAGAGGATAGTAGGGAGTAGAGAAGAAGTAAAGAAAAAAGTAATAAAAGAAGAAGAAGAAAGAAATAGAGAAGTGAATAGAGATAGAAAGATAAGAAGGGCCAAATCTGACCTAAATAAATCCCTTCACTCATTCAAAATAAATCACTTACACTACTCTCTCATCGAACCCTAATAGACCTTTCTATAGACCAAACTAGAACTTTTGATAGGCAAGTAACTAACAGGGTATCGTAATGCACAAGTCTCTTGTCACTATGGGGTCTAGAGAGGGTCAAATGTATGCGGTCTTACCCTTGTATGTGCAGAGGCTGTTTCTACATTTCGAACCTATGACATCGAGGTATCAATGGAGCAATCTTACTATTGCACCAAGGCTTGCCCTCTTGATAGCAAATAAATACTCAGCAAAATATTTCCTAAAACAAATTTCAAATAGCACATTAGCCTATGTAGAAAGACACCTAAAACAACCAAAAATCAAATCCGAATGGTTTCATGACTTATCCAACCCAGCATATACCTAATCTAAAGACCATTTATGCCAATTCTCTTAAAATAGGACTCAAAAATCAATTCTAAGTATTACCAAAATAAAAGTTTCAAAAAATTACAAAAAATTGAACAACACTTTTTTTTAAAATTCTTCATCATTTGCTTCCACTGTATGGATCATTACCTTGAAATCTTCAAGATGTCACTCATAAGTGTGATCCACCATTCATTGGTTGGTTTGGTGTCCATTGCTTGATAATTAACAAGCTTTGGATAATACTTCTGATGGGGATCTTCATTGAATCCAACAAATCAGTAAGGAATGGATCTTCGTATTGTTCTATCTCTGACATTGCCTTTAGGATTGTGACTTGATCTCATTATGAGTGCTCTTCATAAAGTCTTCATCATTGCAATCTTCTACCTTCAAAATACCAAATAGATCATCATTTGCAGTATCCACAATTAAATTATCTTCAATTGCATCATCTTGTGTGATGGGAGTTTAATCGTATGCTTTTCACATTGAGAAGCATTGATTGTAAGCTCTTCATGAAGTGTTGCTTTAGCTTTTTCATTCTCCTGATTCTTGATCGATAGTTCATCCTTAGAGAGCTTTCGATGCCTAAAGCTGTTGTAGTTTTTTGTAGTAAAACAGTCGTTGACATCATATCATTATTGATAAATGTCAACCTATTATCCATTGGGCAAATATCTTCTCATATTTGACATGCTTATGAAGATAATCAATTTTGAAACTCAAGTCCTCATTTTATAACACAAGAAAAGGGAAAAGAATAGAAGAAAATAGAAAGGGATCAAGAAAAAGGACTACAAGAATGAAGTAGGACCCTTTAGCTCTAATACTAGATTGACATAGGACAACCGAGGGTTAAAATAGTTTATTCTAGCATAGATCTGATTTAGTATCCCGGAAATTCAATCTGCATTGCCAAGAACCAGTGAAGAAGAAGAATAGCAGCAAAAATAAAAGAGAATAGTAGAAAGGAAGGAAAAATAAAGTGAAGGAATAAGAGAAGAAGAATAATAAAGAAATAGAGAAGAGAAAATAGATAGAAAGAGAGAAATATAAGAAGGCCAATCCTAGCCTAACGAAATCCTTTATCATTCAAAATAAATCACATATAATACCTTTTCATTCAACCCTAATAAACCCTATGACTTGATTTCCACAAACTAAGACTCTTGATAGACAGGTAACTAATCTCCAAAATATTTCCTAAAAGAACAAATTCAAATAGCACATAACCTTATATAGAACGACACCTAAAACAATCAAAAATCAAATCCTAATGATATCATGACCGTCTAACCCGACATATACCTAATATAAGATTCTTTTAAACCAATCAAAAATCAAATAATGATATCATGACCATCTAACCCAACATATACCTAATATAAGATTCTTTTAAACCAATTTGACTTAAAATAGTACCCTAAATCCAATTCTAAAAATTACCTAACTAAAAGTTTTGGAAAATACAAAAAAATTGAACTATACTTTTTTACTTGGCATCAGTTAGCTATCAAGGAAAAAATGTCTTGTGATCAATTCTTTCATCCAATTGTACACTTATTTATTCATTTGTGACTTGTCACAGTTTACTGAACATGGCCACATTTTTGTTCAAGTTCATTTGATTGAGAATTCAAATAAGGTGATGGATGCAAAAGTTGATACAGATTTGAATGGATGTTTAAGTGATATGATGGTTCCATCTGATGGCACATTCAACACTTTAAGTGGTCTAGAAGCTGCTGATAGAAGGAACAGTTGGGAAAATTTTAAGTTGCTACTTTCCGATGAGATGCCCCAGTCAGACAAATGCAAAAGTGGGATGCCCTGCAGTAAGGATTCTAGTAATGTAACTCTGATGGTAAGTGTTGAGGATACTGGGATTGGCATCCCATTGCAAGCCCAGGATCGGGTATTCACACCTTTTATGCAGGCTGATAGTTCAACATCTAGGAATTATGGTGGAACTGGTATTGGCTTGAGTATCAGTAAATGTCTGGTTGAACTTATGGGTGGGCAGATAAACTTCATTAGCCGCCCTAATGTTGGAAGCACATTCACGTTTACTGCCGTTTTCCAACGATGCAAGAAAATTGCAGGTGGCGATCCAAAGAGAACTCTTTCTGAGTCTTTACCTACTAAAGGAATGAAAGCACTTCTTGTTGATGCTCGACCGGTCAGAAGTGCTGTAACAAGATACCATCTACAGAGATTAGGAATAACTGTTGAAGTTGCAAGTACTATCAAGATGACACTTAATGCATTATCTGAACAAAATGGTTGTTTAAGATCTGGGTAAGCATTCCGATATGTGTTTACGATCCTTTTCTTTGCATCTCACAAGTTGTCCAAGATAATATTGAGAATTGTCAGTTCCATCTTTTTGCTGTGGACTTTGTTTGTGTGACCACCATTTTTTTAATAAATTTGTGACCTTGAAACCATCGAGTCAGTTGTTCTTGCATCTATATCAATGATTGTATGTTCATTTTTATTACTTAAACAAAAAAATTCTAATATTTCATAAATGATTGGGAAGATGCACATATCGAACTGAGCAGCTCCTTGTTCTTTAATCCAATCCAACAGATCGAAAATTCCTTAAGAGCTGTTGGGGATTTTTTTAGTATCATTCTTATTTTACTGTATATGTATTTTTTTAATGGCATATGCAGAAAGCATCCATACATACTGTTAATTGAGAAAGACTCCTGGACTCCTGGAATGGATGTCTACTTACATGATCAGCTATTGGAGTGGAAACAGTGTGGTCAGATACCTGAAGTGCCCAAGGTCATCCTTTTGGTGACCTCTGAATCTGATAAGGCAAAGGTTGGGTCTTTTGTTGATACAGTGATCATGAAGCCCTTAAGAGCAAGCACAGTGGCAGCATGCCTTCAACATGCATTAGGAATGGGGAAGCAAGGGAGGAAAGAAATGCCTAATGGACCAGCTTTTCTTCACAGCCTACTAGCGGGAAAAAATATACTGGTGGTTGATGATAACAAAGTAAATCTCAGAGTTGCTGCAGGTGCTCTCAAAAAGTATGGGGCAAAGGTGGAATGTGCTGAAAGTGGGAAAGATGCTCTCTCCCTCCTCCAACTGCCACACAAGTTTGATGCCTGCTTCATGGATGTCCAGATGCCAGAAATGGATGGGTATGTATGATAAAGTTTTTTTGCTATTGAGATGAGTTATATATTGTTGGTTTTTTATTTAGATTGTGTTGCCATGTACATAAATCTGGTGTGCACCTTTTTCTCATCTATATAATGCCATCTCTAATCTGTTCAGCATGTTTAACAGATCAGGTTTCCTCAGCTTCAAAAAATTTTAGCTGTTCCTTTTACTGTTTAAACAGCCGGTATACTAGTTTTCAGAGAAACATTTTTGAACACAATTATTTTAAGATTTAAACTATGTTAATGTTTTGGAGCATGATTGTTGTGTTGATTTAAAATCAGATTTGAAGTGAATGGTTTCAGGGATTGTGTTTTTACATCATGATTCTTCTATAGAAATTCAGAGTCAAGCATTCTATTATTGCTCTATGTTTTTCACATACTCTCTGCTCGCTCACTTGTGGGGTATAGTTGCCTTGAAATCTGGGATTTATGGCACTAGTGGAATTATTATTCTGTACAGTTCTATATTAGATTCTGGGAGGCCTATGAGGGATGATTATGGATAGGAGGAACACGATGTTAGACGAAAATAGGATGCCTGGCCATATCTAACTTGAAGGGGTTGATGTTTTGTAAGATCCAAGTTCAAATGGACTCGGTGCATGCATTTTGAGGGAAATACAAAAATGCAAACAACATTTCACATGCAAACTACAAGCATCATAAGTAACCACCAGCACATATTAATTATCCTATGGGTCGAATTGCTGCTTATCATGTTTCTGCTGGTTATAGGCCCACATGGTATGCATATCATATCATGATGACACTTGCACACATTGTAACGGAAGTATATGAAAGGATTCGTAACTTCCCAAACACAGATAGGTTATGATTGTCTTGTACTCATATATGGACATTTTGAATAAATACAGTTTAAACTAATTATAGAAATCTAGGATCATAAGTCGCTATATGTGCTGATTGTTGCTTACCATGCACATTCTATAAATTCAAGCAATTTTAATGCAAAGTAACACTGTGCAATTATTTTGCTTGTGTGTTACAGATAGACTAAAAATTTGTGATAAAAATTATAGGAGAACAACTAACTACTTTGACATATTTATAACTTAGGTATTTCAGACATGTTAGTGCTATTGGGAAGCTCAAATACTAATAATAATATGACTAACTTCTAAGCTATGGTCATTTCTAACCTTTACTTCAATAAGCTATGATGAATCCTTATCATTACTATGTACTGTTGGCCTTCACATCTTTATGAATAAAGAAAAGGAAAATTCAGTAGGGAAGAGCTCGTGACGACCTAGAGTAGAAATAGAAGGTGCCAGGATGGTTAGGTGCATGTTTAAAACAAGAAGCCAAGGTAGAAGCCTGTACCACTATGTATCAGCTTATCTAAATTCATATTAGAACTGATAACATAAATACAAGTTAGGGGCCATTTGGTTGTCTGCAGTAGAATTGCATGCAGCTCAGGCTACAGTTCAATTGCTTGCAATTGGAATTGTAGTTGCAGAAAGGTGCCTTATTTTGTTGTCAGTAATTGAAAACTTGCAAACATGGTTATAGTTGTTAGGTTGTTTGATGTGGAAAGAAATATTGTTACATTGAATTGTTCAATTTTCTATTAGAGTATAATATTTATCATATGATTTGTAATTATAATAGAAAAATAATATTGCTGGTAAATTATCATTTGATCAATATAAAAATAATGACTATAAAATATTTTGATACTATAATAGTTAGACATATTATCTACCATATGCACTATAATAACTTCTAATTATTATGTATTATTATATTATTATATATAGATTGTAATATTATAATCATAATATAGTATTATAGTAGCAATATTACTTATAATCATGGTCTGCCATACCGGCCGGTACAGGTCGGTATGTACCGGTCCGGTCTGAGACCGGTACCGGATCAGCGTGGAATTCGGTACCGATAGTTTATTGTTGAAGAACCAGTATGGGACCGGTTCGGAACCAGTACGTACCGGTCCGGGCTGCCACCGGTACGCCGACCGATACCGGTACGACGGACCTTGCTTATAATAATATTATGGTATTCTAATAATAATAGCATTTTCATAATATCATATTATTACTACTATAATATCATAGTAGTATAATATAATATGACTATTATTATGATGATATTCTTATATTTATAATAATAGAATACTCACTATATAATATGATAATAATATTTTAATATTATTATAAATTTATAATACTATAATATTCTTATAACATTGCTATTTATAGTAATATTATTATAACATTACAGAATTAGTTTAGTTTACAAGGATATCATGGAGTAGAAAGGGAATAGTTACAGGAGCGAGGAGACCCCTTCCAAAGGGCTTTCTCAATTACAAGATTCCTTGTAGCTGATGTGACGAATTTTGGCTCCAACCCAATTTATGAATTTTAGGGCACTGTAGCCTGAAATTGCAATTGCAGGGATCCAAACACTTGATTTGGATGCCTACAATTCAATTTCTGCCAACTGCAACTGCAACGTGCCGATTGCAGGCAACCAAACAGCCCCTTGGTACATACATAGACTAGCACACAAGGCACAAAGCTGTGTACCCTGTACCTTGTTGACAATTTGCTGGCACAGTATATAGGCTCTTTAATTGTTGACTCAAGACTAACACTTAATCAAAGAGGAAAAAAAAACAAATTTTCATTCCAAATATACAGCAAATTAGGGTGTCAATGGGGGCAAATATCTACTAACCAACCAGAAATATAGGGATTGAATATGAAGAGTAGGCCTGGTAGGCTATTTACTTGGCTTTGGGTCTCAGAATCTGACTTATTGTGTTGGGTTTGGATATATGCTGAACCATACCCAAAAGCTGACCTGATCATATAATATGTGTCCTCATGTATAATAGTTTTAGTGTTTCTTTTCTATTTTCTCATGTCAATAAAAAGAAAATGTTATTTATCTTTCCCACTCTAGCGTATCCTCAGATTCTTCTTTCCTCATGGTGAAAGGATCAACAGCTATTTATTGAGCATTTATGCAATAAATGAAAAAACAGCAGAATGATGACTCTCTTCCTCATCTCTTGGCTGGTCTACCCTTAAACTAGCCTTTTACCTCACCTAATAATGGCAAACAAAGCCTGAATTAGACTAATTGATATCCAATAAGGACCCTAAAACCCTACATGGTTATTATTGGGTTTAGTATTTTGAGGACCCGTGTGGGCGTGTGTTTAGTCCCACATCGGTTATTTGCTGGGTAGATCTTGGGTACTTATACAGGATTAAGAAATTCAAATAATAACTTTCGGCTAGCCATTTTAAGTGAGGTCTTGGGTTGTTACAAATGGTATCAGAGCAGACCTGGCACATAAACTATTAGGACTAGGGGACACTGCAACACGTAGCCATTGGGGCTGACCATGGGCCGATCATGGTGTTTATGATTAGCTTTGAATGGATTTGAACCCTTAGTTTGATGAGGACGTTAGGACTTGAACAGGGGGAGTATATGCAGACCAGTGCGGGCGTGCGTTTAGTCCCACATCGGTTATTTGCTGGGTAGATCTTGGGTACTTATACAGGATCAAGGAACTCAAATAATAACTTCTGACTAGCCATTTTGGGTGAGGTTCTGGGTTGTTACAAGTATTGATATGGGTGTAAAGTATAAAGCTGGCTTCCATTTGGGTTTGGATCAAGGTTCTCAAATTACCTAGGCAGTCTTAGGGGGGGCTAGGAGTTGAGAAATCTTTGACAAGAATAATAAAATTAAGATGATAGTCTTCTATAATCAAATTGTCACAAAAGATATATTTGGTTCATACAAACACTTACGAGAACATGATTTCATAAATGATAGGTAGGTAATTACTTTTAATCATAATATGATCTTGCATCAAGCAATATCTTTGAGAGCATGTTAAAAACACCAAAAATAGTTAAGGCAGATCGATGGAGGTCTAGATGGAAGACTATTATTAGATGCCTGAGGGGACACCAAATATGGATGGCTGTGATGTAAATACATTCAAGACTCATAAAATATCATCCCAAACTTATGAGATAGTGTATAAAATATACAAAGAAAGAAGGCTGGAACTTAAAGTGATCAATAATATCATAAATAGGTGCCTGCCTTGTAGAAACACAGCTTATAGATGGTCAGGCACCCGCCTAGGTGCCAGCCAACCTTGGTAGCCACCTCACCTGGAAACCTGGAAAGCATCAGACACCTTGGAGTGGGGTTACCCAGGCGCCTACGTGGTTGTTTGTGACAGCCTTGACTTGGATTGGCTCATATAATTTGTGTTTATGGATGGATATTAGCCACTAGCCAAAACCAGCATGAATCCATTTGACACCTCTAACAGCAAGCTTTGCACATATTATAGAGGATGGGTTTCAATCAGGTACCAAATAACTCGTCTTTTTTTGTGGGAAACAGATGGTGAGTAATACTTGGTTACTTGATTACTTGTAGGCTCAGCCACAGAGGCTTCTAAATCAAAACTTAAATGATCAGAAATATTGACTGAACATTATGGTCTAAATTCTGAGAGTTTTGCAAATACCTTCGGAATTTGATTGTAAGATATTTTTTTAAGTGATTCTGTATATCCCCTTTTTTGTTAACCAGTGAACTGGTGTACTTTTTTCAGCTGTTGCTGACAATTTCTTAAAGAGAAGCCATTAATACTGACTGAGATCCCCGATTAGCTAATTCTATTCGTTTTAAGTTGCTAACAAAACATCAAAATATTTAGGTAAAATAGGAGCACGATATGTAGATTACAAGGTTTCCCCTTTGTCACAGATTTGAAGCAACTCGACAAATTCGGCTAATGGAGAGCAAAGCAAATGAGCAAAATAAATGTGGAGAAGCTGACGAAGGTTCTGAAAGGGCTGAGTGGCACCTGCCAATTCTGGCTATGACTGCTGATGTCATTCAGGCAACATATGAGGAATGCATGAAGTGTGGAATGGATGATTATGTCTCCAAGCCCTTTGAAGAACAGCAACTTTATCAGGCAGTTGCCAGGTTCTTGCTATCCAAACCCAATTCGGATTTATGAATGTACCATCATAAAGACATGCAACATCGTGCATGTTGCAACTTAGTATTACTGCAACGGAATTGAAGGGTGATGGTGCATCCCTACTGATGCATTCTGCTTATGCCTTCCATCTCAATGACTGGTGATTTATCTTAGCAAATTCAGTCAGACCTAACATGATGTTTTTCGGTTTGCATTTTTCACCCTTGTCCGGCAGTAGCTGAGTCTCCTGAAGTTTCAGCAAAAGATGCTTGGCAGCTTTGCACATTATCGACTTTGATGATATACAAGGATCTGTAGCATAAGAAGGGCCTCAAGATATATGGGGTAGGTGGAAAGGCTTCTGATGCCTGAAAGGATGGTGTATACTGTATATTTCTCTGATTTATTCTTTAAGGTCTCTCTGAAGCATGTCCCTTGTCCCTGTTTTTCTGTATGTTTTTGACTCTCCATAATTTTTCCGACATACTCGAAAAGTATGTCATGACAACTACACCGATGAAGGCTTCTGATCTCCCCTTATTGTCTGATCTACTTTAATTTACTAAAGTTGCGGTGAGCACTCTGGAAACTGTCGAGTAACAGAAAATTAGTTGTCAACTGATCTAGCAACTGATATGTTGCAAAGATGGTGGTCAGGTATGAGGTATTACAGATAAGATACCATAACTCTGATAAAGTGAGTGTTGCTATTTCCTTAAAGATACCCAGGTGAACTATTTAACATGGTTTGCATCAAATGCTGTTCAAATTAGAGAATTCTAGTTCTCTGTATGATTTCTTTTGTCCTGTGTTGATGACTTGGTAGAGTCTGCTCTCCAACCACAGGTCCGCAGCAAGCCTTGAATCTGCATGATGCCAGGCCTGCTGAATGTGCTCTGTGATGAGATCTTCTATGCTCATTCGAATCACAGGTCGAAGCAAACTTGGTTATTTCAAGTGATTCTAAGGTGAATTTCTACTAGATCGGTCAGTCTGCCTGGGTACCTGACTGCTAGACTTTTCCATTATGGATGTATTACTGACTTGGGGAGTTTCCTCAACAGAACTTTGGCCTGAGAGTCTGATAGCATCACTGCGTTTTTCTTATTCGAGCTGATTATCCCTTTGCTCATATGAATTGAGTTTTTGGATTCACAATACGGTTGAGCTGCAGAAATACAGACTCGGATCAAATTTTCCTCTGGCTAGCGAAATGGCTGGCAGTGTACTGTATAAAATCTTTTTTTCCTTCTCTTAGTTTGGTTTTCTAGATTCAGATTGCTCAGATATCTGCCATTTTACCATCATGTTATGATTGGATCTTGTAGGCATCTGAAGATTTCATTGGCACATGGCTAAACACATGGTTTCACAAACTAATAGTCCTAATAGCACTTTTTTTTTTTTGTTTGAGACTAACTAGAAGGCGACACGGTCCTTCAATCGCAATAATGCTTATTCCTATTACTGGTCGTTCACCATCTTTATCAGTATGCTGGGAACTCAAATGATAATTTTGAGTTCATCATTTTGTAAAAAGATGTCAGGGAAAAGGAATCATGTAGCCCAAAAATTGCAGTCTTCACTAATATCTTATGGAGATCAGATCTGCCATTGTTCCAAACAATTCATCATGATCTGCTCATCCTGTGGCTTGCTCTGTAGATATGGAAATGGGTGGGGCCTGGGCTCAGGATGTACTTAAATTTCCATATAAAAATTTTGTCCTGTGATCTGGTCCATTTGCATTCATATTCTCCTACAGCCTGCAACATTGAAACAATAGAAGCATGCATGAACCTTACACCTAGCCACTTAACTCAGTCTCAATAAATGGTTATTAAGAAATCTCTGAAAACCTATCACAAGAGCTTCCTAGTTGCGCTGCCAATTATGATAATTTGGGACATCAAATTCTGCACATACCTACATCGCCGGGAAATTGGGAAAATAACTATATGGTTTCAGTGCAGACAGACCAACATGAATTCAAGAAATTGTATACTTGTATCTTAGTTTCCTTGCGCAATTGGAAACTATATTGCCTGTATCAATTGGTCCTTTTTTCCAATTACTTTTTTTTTTTTTTTGGTAAAAGCGGTTACTCATTTCATTTCATATTGCTCTAAATTGAGTACAACCTACTAAATCACGGGAAAGTAAAAGATGCAACAAAGGATGAACATCAGAAGCTGACGTCCAAGTAAAATCCCCAGAGTGCCGAGCGACAAAAGAGGCGACCCAGTCTGCAGCCCTGTTCGCCTCCCTAAACACATGTCCTATCTGAACATCGCCCAACAGTAGCACCATCCTACGGATCTCCCGGATGAGGGGGTGACCATCCCCAAATCGATCCGCCCCTCGGATCCAGTCGATAACCACAGATGAATCTCCCTCAAGGCATACCCGCTCTGCACCAAGTACCTGCCGCACATAGGATATACCCTCCCAGGCTGCCTGCAACTCTGAATATTTTCCAATTACTTTGAGAATAAATACTGTGACTAAGGTGGGAAGCTTGGGAAATGTCAATATAGTGTATGAAAATTAGGAGCTTGGGGGTATGCTGATGCTCGGGAATGCTATCAAGGGCAGTAAATTGGAGAACTTGGCTCTGCAACTGTATCTATAGCCTTTTCACACCTAAACAAGCCTGTTGTTATTGTTTACAGTAAATCATTTCAGTCCGAACAAGCTAACAGTAGTGTTTACACCTAATTCAACGACAGCGGTGGTTTGTCGGAACTGATGAACTTTCTGGTATGCGGTTAAACCAAGATGTACAATTAACATATGCTAACATCTAAGTCCTTAGGGTAGGTCCAAAGAACTGATGAACTTAGCTTTGTATGGATAGGGTGAAGCGCCACCTGGAAGTTGAAAAATAGGATAGAGTCTGAGCCCTAGTCAGGCTAGTTAAGCGCTCCTCTAAAATGATATAATTGGTCGTCCTGCTCTCATCCATGTATCAACATTAGGGCGACCCGAAATTGCTGGGGCTTGGCTAAAGAATGAAGCAATTAGTCATCGAGCCTTTCCTGCGATAGGGCTGCATGGAATAGGGCCATAAACTCTAACTAGGCGGCAAAAACTACAGTGAGGTGTATGGTGCTTTGTGTCAAGGTATACTGGTTTACTTCTTGACACCAGCTGCTAGGATCCCCCCTGATGCATTAATTATATGCCAATAGGAAAGCCACCTAGGGATTAATTTTTACACCATTTCAGTATGTTCTCCTATGATCACTACTGAAAGCGTCCTTGTGCCAACCCATACTCACCTTTGCACAGCTCTGAAGCCAGTGGGTAGCCGTGGGCTGGAGGCATATAGCCTACGTAGACAATTTTTTATACCATATGTTAGGCCATTTGACAGGCTAAGTGAGAGTCTTATTAATGTTCACAGCACGAGAGAGGTGAAATGCTTTTATAGAGTATGGAATCATGAATCAAAGTCGTACATGTAGATGTTTTTAAAACACCAGCTACCAGGTCGAAGCATAGTGGCATTCCTTGATCCTCGTTTGCCTCGGACCTTGGGCTAGTCGAGTATAGAGTCTGAAGTATGCTCATTTCAATTCTTATCATTTCAATTATTTCCTATTAGCTGGAAATCAAACTATATTACGACCATGGCCGTCATTATATACTGATCACTAATAGGATATAAAAAGAGAGAGCTGCATGTTAGTGTAATGCATTTTCATATGATGTGTTTTATGGTTTCTCATGCAAATGCATTTATTGTGACAAAATGTCTGTGTTTGTGAATATGCACACGCATATATTTATATATACATGCATATGTACATTCGTATATCTATCCATTCCCTTATACATATATATACACACCCATATATACACATATCTACACATATAGACTCATACATTTTAACGCATATGCACGTACATACATTGATACATACACATACATACATGTGTGTGTCTTATGTATATATGCGTGCTTTTATGTATGTATGTTTATTTGTGTTTGCGTGTGTATTTGATTTGATTGCACTCAAGTAGATCTCTATTAAAATTCAATCAAAAATTCAATCAGATTTTGATCGGAAAAGGAGGTTCCACATCGACGATCCGACTCTATAAATTGGTTACACATTATCCACTGGAGGTCAATGATTAACTCATGTCCTCTACCTTCCAATAGGACTACTACTAATGTTCCTCTCTCTCTCTCTCTCTACTCGTATGTCATTCATATTCTATTTACTAACAATATATATATATATATATATACTTTCTTGATCAACAATTATGGCTAAAATACTTCCAAAACCTCTTGAAAAATTAATACAAATAATCATATTCTTTTGTTTTCTTCTTTGCCTAGATGTAAGCCAAAATTTAGTCATTCACCTACTAGGGCATGATCAAGAAGCATTAATTTATGGACCTCTTAGCCACAACAAGAAGGATGGAAAACCAGCCTACATGTCCCTACTTTGTGCTCAATAACAAGTCGTCGACTACACCATAGCGTGGTGCGAACTAAACCTAGACTAATGTCAGCTATAACTGATGGCACTTTGAAAATCATCATTAATGATCATAATCATAACTGTTGAAGGTCCAACAACCAATCAACCTATCTATCTTCACAACATGTATTAATCTACCTCCCTTTTTTAAGATAAACCAATCAAATCTGATGATAACAAGGAACTTACAACGGACCCCATCAAATTTGTAATGCCTTTAGGCTCTTTCACCCCAATGCCATCTCCAATGATAGCACTCCCCTCTACCCCCACACACACACTCTCTCTCTCTCTCTCTCTCTCTCTCTCTCTCTCTACCTATCTATTTAAAGAGGTAGAATAATTTCAAATATGTACCAGAGTTAGAATAGTTTCAAATATGTATCAGAAAATGATAGGAGTACAAAAAGAGAAAACTAAAGTAGGGGTGTCAGATAGGGACCTTTGAGAAATACTTGCAACCGTGTCATCATGGAATTGAGCAAAGGCCCAGACCTGGCACCCAAAACCTAATCATAACGTACCAACGTGCATGGGTCCCACAAGGTGGATGGCATGGGAACCTGGGATGTCCCCTCGCTCGCCAGCCGCGGTCCGGCTCGTGATGTCGTCTTGCTCCTCTCCCGCTTCGATGACAACAAAACTGGCCGAACAAGCTCTCCAGCATCACGGGGTTCGGCAACCTCGACACCACGGAATCCTTTTAGCCCTCGACGCCACGGCCACTCCTTCATCGTTTTTTGTTGGTGTTTTCGATCATGCAGTGGATGAAAGATTTATAAAGCTAGATCGAATATTAGAATTTGTTTATTACCTTTATTTTATCAAGTCCTTTTCGATCTTTAGCCTTCTTTCCATCTCTCATTGACCTCTCCATCAACTACAGTCAACCAATAGTTCTTAAGCGTGTAGAGAACATCCAAGGACTCCCCTCCAGCAGCAACTTCCTTCAACTTTATCAAACAGTTTGTTGAATTTTCTGCTACATGGGAAATTTGTCTCAGCCTCTTCTTGTTTAGTTTTTCTCTTAACTTATTGTAGATTGTAATTTTTTTTCCCTCTTTGTTTTGAATAAAAAGGTGAGGTCTCATCTTGTTTTTGTTCATAAAGAATAAAGAAAACACACTATGTTGTGATGGGGAAATATTGAATACCTCGTCTTTGGACTGGACCGACCTCCTTAACTTCGGATATAAACCGAGATTAGCGACTTTGGTCCCAGCCGAGGAGCTAATTAACACATGCCGATAAGAACGATAATTCCACCAACCGGTAGTTGTGGCAACTCGATCTGCATTCGATGCGTAGTTAGTACCGTACACCGCCCACGTGAAATGATGTCCACATCGTAAACGTATGATTGGCCGTTGCTTGGCGACTCATGCACGTCGCACCAACCCAGGTAACTAACAAAATAGACTCTTCTATATAAAGGGATAGTCCGAAGGACCTCAGGTATGCGATATCGTTTAGAGAGAACTCAAGTCTGTTGAAATCTCTCCCTTTCATACTGTTGCTTCTCTATCCTAACTTAGGTAGCGAAAAGTTCCTCGCCATAAACTCTCCGACAGGCAGACTTGTTGCATGCCATTTTTTAAGGAGATCAATTTTTCACACCTCGGCCAACCAGTTCAGCTTGGCTCCTACCAATCTCAGGGTCATCTAACTGTGCTCTAACCTCGGTTCGAGATTCAGCGGCAACAAATTGGCGCTAGAAGAAGGGCCCCAAGTGTACCAAAGATCAAGTGCAAAGGCAGCTTGATTTTGGTTCTTAGGGCTTCGACCCGAATCCATCCACTCCTTCGAGTAGCTCGGTCGCCTCTTTGTGGTGCACTTCATCTCCAGTCGATGGCGACATCATGGTTCGGATGCACTACTTGACATCAAGCAGAAGAAGAAAGACTCCCTTATGAACTATATTAGCTTCTTCAATGCGGCGATACTGGAAGTCTGCAACCTGGATTGGTCGGTCACGATGTCAGCAATGAAGAGCAGCTTACAGTCATCTCTCTTCCTCTTCTTCTTGGAGAAGCGCTTTTCCGCAGACTTCGCCAAAATGTTGGCATGAGCAGAAAAGTTTGCCAATGCGGAGGAAGCCATGGCCTTCTATCGCGAGGCTCTAGTGGGGGACCCCCATGAGGAGGCAAGAGGGGGTGCGAGGAGCGAAGGGAGCGGAGGAGTGTTTCACCTCGCATGAAAGGGGCCACGACAATCCAAGAGGCCTCTTCAAAAATTTAAAAGGTACACTTCTCTCACTGCTTCTAGGACTTAGATCCTAATGAAAATTGAAGGTCGAGGCTACTTGCGCCCTCCATATCGGATGAAGGCCCCAATGATCAAAAGAGACAAGAAGAAGTATTGTTGCTTCCATTGTGACCATGCCCATGACACCGAGGAGTGCATCCAACTCAAGGACAAAATCAAGGCACTCATCTAACATGGGCAGCTGGATCGATATGTATGTGCTCGACATGATTGAGAAGCTTCTGCTTCGACCTCTAGTCCGCTACCCCTGGAGCCAATCGACAATCATCTGACAGCAGGTATCATCAACACCATTGCTAGCGAACCTGCTGAGGTTTCAAATGCTTTGGGCAACCAAGCTCCTCATGCGGCTGAGGCTATCTTGAAGAGAGCGTACGGAAGACATCATTTCTTTCTTCGATGCTGAGCTAGAAGGAGTGCAGACTCCTCATAATGATGCTGTAGTCATTTGTCTTACAATTGCAAAATAAGATGTAAAAAGAATCTTGTTGATAATGAAAGTTCGGCCGATGTGTTGTTCTACGATACTTTCCAACATATGAAGCTACCTATCGAACAACTCCAGAAGGTTAGTGCACCCCTGGTTTGCCTCTCGAGAGACTCTGTCCCTTTGGAAGGCAGGATCAATTTGCCAGTCACCATAGGACAAGGACCCCGAAACAACACTTTGAGGCTAGACTTCCTGGTGGTCTAGGTCCCCACAACCTATAATGTGATCTTGGGCCGACTTGGCCTCAATGCCTTCCAAGCTGGCTGTCTACTTACCATTCACTTGTCTGGTTCCCCATAAGAAGCAGAGTCGGAGAAATCTGAGATGACCAGATGATGGCTCACCAATATTACATGGCCACCCTCAAAGGAAAGAAGTCGATGAAGACTCTTCCAATTGAAGGGATGGACACAAGGGACGAGCGCAAAGAGCAGTGAGGAGAACTGACCGAGGAGCTAGTGCAGTCCTCTAAGAAAAAATGAGCCTGACCGAACTATGCAAATTGACTAGAGCCTAGATGAAGAAAATTGGGCTAAGATGTTCGGCTTTCTCTGTGCCAATGCCTATGTCTTCGCTTGGTTGACTGCCGATATACCAAGTATCAGCCCCGAGTTGATGGTTCACAAGATCAACATGGACCCAGCTCTCCAACCTGTGCGGCATAAAAAAAGAAACTTCGTCATGAAAAGGCAACAAGTCATAGACCAAGAGGTTGACAAACTCTTGGAGGCTGGCTTCGTCCGCAAGATACACTACCCTAATTGGCTGGCCAATGTTGTGCTTGTTAAAAGAGCTAATGAAAAGTAGCGAATCTGCATCGACTTTATCGACTTGAACAAGGCCTACCCAAAAGATAGCTTCCCACTCTCGATGATTGACCAGCTCATAAATAGGATCCCAAAAATCAGCTGCTAACCTTCATGGATGCATTCTTCGGGTACAACCAGATCCAAATAGTGTTCGAGGACGAGGAAAAAACTATCTTTCTTATTAACAAGGGCCTTTACTGCTACAAGATAATGTCCTTTGGGTTAAAAAATGTAGGGACGACTTACCAACGCCTTTTCAACAAAATTTTCAAGAAGCAAATCAGCTGAAATATGGAGAAGTATGTGGATGATATGCTCGTAAATAGCCGAGCAGAGAGGCAGCACATACCGACCTGAAAGAGACCTTCGTGATCCTCAAGAAGTACTAGATGAAGCTCAGCCTGATGAAGTGCCTTCGGAGTCACCTTAGAGAAATTTTTAGGATTCATGGTGATGCAACGGGGAATCGAGGCAAATTCGGAGAAGATCCAAGCAGTGCAAGAGATGTAGCCACCAAGGATTGCCAAGAAAGTCCAAGGCTTGACTGGTTGGATAGCTACACTTGCGAGATTTATCTCCAAATCGGAAGAGTATTGCCTCCCATTCTTCAAGGCCCTGAAGCCTTCGAAAAACTTCTAATGGGCCAAGGAATGCCAAGAGGCCTTCGACCAACTGAAGGAGTACCTCAGCTCGTCGCCTTTCCTCATAAAACCACAAGTCTGAGAAATGCTTTACTTATACTTATCCATTTCCTTTCTGTTGTGAGTTCGGTTCTGGTCCGAGAAGAAGAAAGATGTCAGAAATTGATCTACTGCACAAGTCGAGTTCTGCGAAATGCCGAGACTAGATATTCTAAGTTGGAAAAGACTATTTTTACCCTCATCATCTCGGCCTGAAAGCTCCGACCATACTTTCAAGCCCATTCAGTCACAATCCTAACTGACCAACCAGTAAGGCAGATTTTGCAAAAGCCCCAAAATGCAGGTCGACTGGTGAAGTGGGCATTGGAGCTCGAAGAACTCGACCTAGAGTACCGACCCCTGCCAACCATCAAGGCGCAGGTGTTGGCAGACTTTCGGATGGAATGCATTATTCCTGATGAAGACTCTACCGAGCTCCCCACCAAAAGGAAGACCTCAGAGTAGTAGTGGATCTTAGATGTGGATAGGTCATCGAGCCCAAGGGTAGTGGGGTTAAGCTCATACTTATCATCCTAGATAGAGTGATCATAGAATACACTCCATGGTTCAAGCTCTCGGCCTCAAATAATGAGGCTAAATATGAAGTACTCATCCCCGGCTTAAGCTTTCAAGGAGCTTGGGGTTTAGCAACTGAAGGTCTTCAATGACTCACAATTGGTTGTTGGCCAAGTTCTAGGAGAATGTGAGGCTCGGGGGGCATTGGTGATCCAATATCTATAAAAGATAAAGGACATCACCTCAACCTTTTCTAACTTTGACATACAATAGATTCTCTAGATGGAAAATGCAAGAGCCGACCTATTGTCAAAACTAGCCACCTTAGAGACTGTCGATTTGAGTAAAGCTATGTACCTTGAAGTCCTAAAGATGCCGAGCATCGACGAGCTAGAGGTCATGAAAAACACTATTGTCGAGCCAAGTTGGATAGATCCTCTCATCGGCTTCTTGAAGGACAGAAATTTGCTTGTGGATCGGGCTGGAGCCCGCCGGATAAAGTGATAAGCCTTCCACTATGCTCTCCTAGACGACAAGTTATATCGAAAATTATTTTTATTGCCGCTCCTCAGATGCCTCCATTCGATAGAGGTAGATTATGCACTTCGGAAAGTGCACAAGGGCATCTGCGACAATCACTTGGGTACATATCCTTCGCCTACAAGATCGGCAAGAATACTATTGGCCAACCTTGCAAAAGGATGCGAGTAACTAGTGCACGTCACACCAACCCAAGTAAACGACAAAATAGACTCTCCTATATAAAGGGATAGTCTAAAGGACCTCAGGTATGCAGAGAGAATTCAACTTTGTTGAAATTTCTTCCTTCCATACTGTTGCTTCTCTATTCAAACTTAGGCATCGAAGGGTTCCGCTGAAAACTTTCCAACAGGCAGATTTTTTGCAAACCATTCTCAAAGGAGATCAATTTTTTACACCTCAGCCAACCAGTTTAGGTCGGCTCCTGTCGACCTCAGGGTCATCCGAGCTGCACTCTGATCTCGGTCTGAAATTCAGCGGCAACAGATTGTAGCATGTTATTTAAATTTATGGGAACCTAGCTGACTGAACCACAAAATGATCAATGATACATCTACCTTTTATTCAAAGAACGCATCAATTCAGTGAACATCCATGATGATAATCTAATAGCTTGATTCGACAACTCATTACTTGTGAGAGCTTTAAGTAGTAGTCAATTAATTAGATTTGTTATTAACATGATAACTACATTAGTTTAGTCTCCATACAAAGAACTTGTCACAATTTTTTTTGAAGAATAATAATAAATACACCATCAATTAGTTTTATTATATCAACAAAGCAATGTGAAAATTACCAAAATGAACCACTTTGAGGAGAAATCTCCCAAGTTTTGAGGGATTAGGAACTCTATACAATGGACATTTCAGCATTAATGTAAATAAATAGAAAAGTGGGAGTAGCAAAACTAAGATGCTGAGCTTGAAGGGAAGGCTGGATGCCTATACGTGTGTTGGGAGGGCGTTTCACAGTGTGTCCATTTTCCTGCTGAAGGAGCTATGGTTTCATCTTTAATTGAAGCTCTGCATATAGTATATCCATGTTACTGAAAAAAAAAGCACTCCATTAAACTGGAAGGCTGAGAAGCATGTGTGCTAATTTACTTAGAATTATTTTGTCTGCCTGCCTGAAAGTTCTACCTTTCATGCATGGGTTCCAGGAGGGTAGAAGAAGGTTGAGCCCAGCTGCCCTCATCATATACTTGCATCCAAAGTACAAATATCCTAATCAAAAGCATATATTTATGCACCCATTTGTATCTTTGTTATTATGGTCACTCAATTGATGCCTCTTATAAGCCATGTGGGTATCTTTATATCATCATGGTCACTCAGTTCATCTCCTCAATAAGATAGGGCCATCAGTAGGAGATTGGATGTGTGGGCAAGAGAAAGGAGCTCAAAAAGGCTGGCTGTTGCACTCCAAAATGGAAGCAAGAAAGCAAGCTTGGGTGAGCAAGGAGCATGGAGATTATTATATAGAAAGGCCTCTAATCCTTTGGTATTGTCAAGTGAAACAAAAGCCATAGACATGCAATTAATAATGAGTACGACTAACTTGCATGCCCCCCACTGCATATTTTTTCGTGCGTTTCATGTAATAATATTTCATGGATGGGACACGTGGATTGACTGTGGCGTTGAAATGTTCCATTGATTCGGTGCACCACGCTGGGGGATACACGCCCAAAGGATGGGCATCAGCTTTCTAACATTCCTCAATCTTAGCAGCAAGGTCAGTCTTCTGTTCCAATCATAAAAAAGATCAGTCTTTTGTTGGCCAACTCATTTGATTCGAAGGGAAATCACACACTTATTTCAGGAGATCCGTTGTGTTGGAATTTACTATTTACTTCTGATTATAGTTAAATTGTGACTCAAGTTTTTACTTAATTTTTGGTTTTAGATCTTTTTTTATTTCTATTTAGAGCAGTATGTCCATTCAAAAAGTGGGATATTCTTCTACTATAATTTTTTTCTAAGAAAAAGTACAGAGTGGCTTCCTCTCACTTGTAATGTAGGAGTTACTTGGCCTATTTTTTGGATATTTCATCAACCATTATTCTAGGAAGATATAGAAAACAATCAAGGATTTGAGTAAATTTATGAACGATATGATTGATATAGAAAATATTCAATCTCAAAGTGGTTGAGTTCCAAGTTAGATTTTGTAAAATTGATCACACCTCTTGCAAGACATATATGGCATAGAACGATGTCTATGAAAAGGTAGTAGGCTACTAGGCTTAGGATCCAAACAAATTTGACATCGCTGCATCTAAATTTTAGTTGCTTAGACAAAGGTAGGCCCTGGCTTTCTTGTTAACCCACCTAAAAAGTTATTTTGCAAAATAATAAAGAAGAAAATCCTTACTCACCAACCATAATTGTAGTGAACATAAGCACTTGATAGACACTTAGGTATCATGTGTGATTATTCCAATTATGCTCTAGTATTAAAGAATAATATAAAAACTTGCTTTAAGTGCCCATTCAAAGTCTTGATCTATGAGCTAAAATTCACAAAGCCGTATCCTTGTGAATCTTGATCACTTGGCAAAGCTATTTTAGATTGGCCAACTAGAGAACTAGTATACCTTCCCAATTTTATTTTATAATTCAATATGATTTTTAAATCAAGATTCATCATCTTGGTATCAAACCCCATACTGGTACCATATAATCTTGATACGGAATCGATTCGGCTTATCAAGACTTGGCCTACTCTTGTATGGTATGGTACGCTCGGCATGAAATAATATGCATCGATATGAAATCTTGCTTCAAATTTATGAGCTTCTATATGGTATTTTATCAATTGAATAAAATAGTGGGTACAGATACTGGGTTGATTTAAACATGACCCAGTCCATTTATATGTGAAATTGGGTCTAAATTTGAAGAACTCAGTTTTTGTGAGGTCCCCACTAAAATATTGGACTTTGATGATCCAGAATATACTCGACCTAATTCAATGCGAATATAGGTTCAAAAGCCAAGTAAACGTTCCTCGTTTAAATTGGACGCAACTGCGAGACCTATTGGAATTATTAGGATGTAGCCCAGCAACAGAGAGGATGGGAGCAAGCAACTAGCTAGCCTAGCACCATAAACTAGGATTTAGTTTAGCCTTCTAAGCTCTTCCTCATCACTTACTGCAAGACTGGGCTAAAATATTAAGGTCTACTTGGACTCATCATGCAATAACGAATAAACTAAGCTTCTTTTTTTCTTTCTAAATTAAAGAAAAAACCTTGTTTATAATGCTGAATGAAATGAAATGCTCTACAAAGCTTAGAGTAGATCTAGCCAGTGGTTTTAGTGGATCCACATCAAATCTGGGCAACATTCTTGACCTCATTCTAGCTGGTCCCAGCAACTTGTGAGACTCACCCAAACCCCCCAAAAAAAACACTCTAAAACCTTATATATTGGAAACTTTGAACGCATGACAAAGAGTGGGCATCCTTTCTTATTTTTCTTTGCTTACGCCATGATTTGCTCCATTTCCTCCAAAAGAAGCTATCTTGACCTAAGCTAATCCCTGTGGACAAAAAGGGTGGGTTCCATTTTTGACTCCCTGACATTGGAACCACATAATATAATGCCAAGACTACTTTAAAGCACCTCAGCATTTGCTCAAAATAATCAATCAATAAATAAAAGGTTAACAATCCAATAGAGCTTTACGTGCCAGAGAATGCTACATCATGAGCTGGTATGCTATTCTGGCAATTTTACAGTATAAAAACTTAGCTGTTTTGTGGAAGGCACATATATTTCAAACTTCACATGTCTCTGCAGCTGAATACTAGTTTAAATAACAATAGCTAAGGATCCATCTGGACATGTAGATGTTGCATTATTTTACTGATCAATTGAACAAATCTATTGGGAGCAATTGTTTAGTAATATTGTATGATGTAACAGTTGTGGTAGATACTTAAATCGAGCACCAGATGAGCTTTTTGTGTCTAGTTTTGCTGTTTATATTTTGATGGCTGAAGGGGTGGGTATGTCATCTCAAAGACTAACTCTTGGCATGCATGCCTTAATTTCGCAAGTCAAAGCATATATGCCATGGTTGAAACCAATAAGATCTATTGTAATTTATATTAGACGATTACGACCATACTGACCAGAGGTTGGAGCTGCAAAAGGTAGGAGGAGGAAATCTAATGAATTTAGGGTAGATAAGTGAGATTTAGTAGATGGTAGATTTGTAATTGAACTAGAATATGGGCACAGGCATTCTACATGTTTAAGAAGTAGGACCATTGAAAACTTATAAAATAATATGAAGTATTAATTTGAAAGATAAAAGGTTTAAACTAATGAAAAACAACTTATAAAATTTGAAAATATGGAACATGAACTAAAGTAAGAAAAAAGATGGAAAATATAAATAGAGATATTGAAAAAACTATTTAGAGTATAAGAAAACTTGAGTTTTATTCACCATGATGAAAAAGAGAGTAGTATATAAGGTAGTGGTTTTTTCAGATCTATAAGCTTCCTAATCCGTTAGGTTAAATTAATCTAGAGAAAATAAAGTGACAATGATAAAAAATAGTTTTGAAAGTCTAAAAATGATTTCTGGTCTCTATAACAGTTATTTCTAGGAGAAATGACTAAGAAAATTTGACTAAAAATTTTAAAAATCATCTTAACTTTGATGGCTATAAAATGGTATTCTTGTAAACAACTGCAACTTCGCTGTAATGATGAATCTTCAATAATTTCTTGTCCAATCTCTGATTGACATGATTTAGGCCCTGTTTGGGGGAGCTTTTGGAGGGCCAGAAAGCACTTTCTGGCCTTCCAAAAGTACTTTTAGATGAAAAACTGTGTTTGGTAAATTTTTCAAAAAGCTGTTTTAGCTTTTGCGGGAAGCTGAAAACAGCTTTTGGGAGGAAGCTCCAATTTGAAGCTTTTGGGAGGAAGCTGTTTTAGCTTTTTCGGAAAGCTGTATTTTTGACAAAAATGCCCATATTAAAATATAATAATTACATAGCTTCCCTTTATAAACCTAAAAATGTGCTTGAGCCACGAACCCTAGCCGTCAGACTCCTTTCCGTAAGAAAATGTATTTTTCTTTTCAATTTTTGTATGCATATCTTGAACCACATTTTATCACCTAGCTAGAAAAATTGTTAGAGAGATAAATGATCATTCGAAGGATGAAAAATTAATTTACATTAATATTTTATACCCTTTATTTTTGTATTATACTATAAATATAATATCATATTATATTATATCATAATACAATAATATGTTATGTTAAATAATTTAATATTATGTTATATTATGAAAAATTAATTTATACTAATAATTATAATATTTATACCTTTATTATTGTATTATACTATAAATATTATATTATATTACATTACATTATGATACATTAATATGTTATTTTAAATAATTTAATATTATGTTATATTATGAAAAATTAATTTATACTAGTAATTATAATATTTTATACATTTATTATTGTATTATACTATAAATATTATATTATATTACATTACATTATAATACATTAATATGTTATTTTAAATAATTTAATATTATGTTATATTATGAGAAATTAATTTATACTAATAATTATAATATTTTATACTTTTATTATTGTATTATACTATAAATATAATATATATTATATTATATCATAATATATTAATATGTTATGTTAAATAATTTAATATTATGTTATATTACCAAATATTAATTTACTCTAATAATTATATTACTATTATGCTATATTAACATAATATTATTTTATATTACAATAATATTATACTATATTGTATATTTATGTATTAATTTATGTTATGTTTTATTATGTTCTGTTGTATAATACTATGCAATGTCCTTTATGGTAATTTTGTCATACAAAAGTACTTTCTCAGTTTGTTTACCAAACACAAAACAAAGTACCACAGCACTTTACGAATGTAGTTACCAAACAGCAAACAGCTTTTTATAACAGCTCTACTTCAGACAGCTCTACTTCCAACAGCTCTACTTCCAACAGCTCTACTGCCAACAGCTCCTCCAAACAGGGCCTTAGATAGTTTTGGAAAGCTTGCTGGACAAAGAGTTTCATTTTGAAATCCTATTTATGTTTTTTTTGGTAAAATAGTGAAATTAGTAATATCTTAATATTGTAAATATTTTAGCTCTCCAGTATTTGTGAATCAAATTCTACCACATGGTCATACTTGACCTTCAATTAAGGCACCCTAAGGGCTCGTTTGGTTCGTAAAGGCTACCAATGGTGCTTCAATGTTGCTCGTTCATCTCTGGCATGAATTTTGGAGCATCAATCTTTGATCTTATTCTAGCATAGTTTCTAATGCATTGACATTATCTTTTTGACTCTCCTTGGTTTTCATCCAAGTTAGCTAGAGTATCACCAGATAGGCATTGAGAGAACAGCCGCCAATCACAGTCGTTCATTTTCATAATAGTGCACCAAGATGAGCTCCTGGTGAATAAGTCTATAAAAACAAGCGGTTGTGATTGGTGACATGCACGACTATACGGTGCATTCGGTATAGAATATCCTCTAGATTCTTTGTCATTTACAAAGACATAACATGCCAAGTTTCTTTGTATCTTTGAAAAACATGCCACTCTCCAAGGGTTTACAAGGGAGGAGGAGGTATCCAAATGTCAATCGCCAAACCATCTTAGAAACATGTTTCTCGTTTCCCTCACCATTGTGACCCCCCTCGTATCTGGTTCCTGCAATCCCTTCGCTGGAGCAGGATAAAAGTCTGAGACGTCCTGCATGGAATGTATACACTCGAATCGAAGTTCGCATAGAGAGCCGTATCGACATTTCTGGGAATCTCGAAAGGACCATTTAACGGAACCTGGCGGAACCTAACGGAGCCACCGTTAGCTTCGCTGGATCGAGGTGCTGAGCGAGCCCGTGAACTTCGTCCCGTTTATACATGCAATGGAAAAGAGTCACGGGTCCACGGATCCTCCACCCTCCATAAAAGTATTAAAAAATAATAGATAATTATTCGGTTAAATTCTCACCGTCTGATGTAGATCGGACAGACGGTGTGATTTGGACCATCTTATCTCTTTATCTCCCCAACATCTGACCTTTGAGATGATTGTACGGCCAATTAATTACCACCGTTTTGGCCTTACGTGGTTTTTGCCCCCATTCGTAGATCCACTGCTCCATTCAGGACAGCAAAGACTCTTTTCAGCATATCACACGAATCCACCGTTGGATCTACCGCTTTGAGATCTATGCAGCCAGCGAGGACCGGTTGTGTTTTGATATTTGTGTGAGACACAGTCCAATGGTCGACTTTGTGAAAGTAGGTCAGTCATTCTTTTTTTTTTTTTCGCTTAGGCGGGCGAGTACAGACTATATGAGTACAGACACATCCAATAAATTAGAAAACAATAGCTCACGAAATGTTCTAGACAACTTAATTTTCTCGGGTCCACAATGCGCCGCCAGAGTGATTTTGCCACATGCACGGCCATCCAGTCTGCAGTGTCATTGGCTTTCCTAAAACGTGCTAGGCCTGCAATGCCACCCCGTTTCTGATCATTAACCAAATATTCTGAAGTAGGGGTGGTCCCTGCTCAGCCCACTCGCCCTGATGATCATTCTTTGTGTGAAAGATACCACTCGAACCCACAACGTAGTTGTTGTTCAGAGCTTAACAGCGGGATCCCATGGACTTCGGAGCCCAACGGATGGTTCTGACGTGTATTTAGAAAGATCCACATCAGCTCTCTGGGCCGCGTGGCAGCCTTTGGTCCGTCTTCTTTTTTTTAAAAAATATATAATAATCAATAATTTAACCAAGTTTAAATCTCGTGGGTTTAATAAATAGGAGGGCGGATTGGCGATTAATTGGCGATCCTTTCGGGCCGCGGGCAGCTCAGCTGGGCCCGCGTGGAGCTGCCCGCGGCCGATTAAATCTTTCGGCTCCCGTGATTCGCGGTTGGCCGTGGCACGCTGGTCTTCCAATTAACTGCCCTGGAACTTTTCATTAATTACGAGGAGAGAGACTGACGTAAAATGCCTAAGATAACCACATGAGTCTTTTAAAATAATTAAATTAAAAAATTTAATTTTAATATTAAGCTTGTCTATTTAAACAGTTGAACTAGCATGATTAAGTGAGCTACATAACAAAATAATACTCATCTGACATGCTTTATCCTCAATTAAAGATAATACTAATATATTATTTGCAACCAGTTGATCAAAATATTTTCTATAATGCTCGAAGGCTTTGCTTATGAAAAAAATTGAGATGGACTAATGCAGCTACTATAGGTGTTGGTGAATCCTAAAAGTTGGATGATTTTTTTTTTTTGTATTATCAAATCTGTATTATAAATATCTGAAAATAATGCAAAAAAGATTATGAATATTTAAAGGATAGACAAAAAACTATCCCTGATCAAGAGGTATCTTGGATAGATTTTATAATCTTTGTCACAATTTGGAATATAGGACTAATAAATATTTTATCAATTTCAAAAGTATAAAAGATAATGGAAATGTTATTGCTGGTCATATAATTTCTTTTTCAATAGGTCTAGTAGGGCCATCATTTATTTGATGAAAGGTTAATAGCATCATTTGAGAAAAAATAGCTTAGCAATTATAGAAACTAATATATATACATTTTATAATTAGATAAATGTGGTCCTTATTTTAAGATAATATTCTAAAAAAATGAAATTTGTGAATCTAATAAATTTAGCCGATGAAGATTTTTAGATATTTAATGGGAAACAATTTAAGTTGAAATTGACTAGATGTGTTATAGCTCAAATGAAAGTTTGCGAATGCTTTCCTAACTAAATGAAAACATGGCATTTTGTTCATACTAAACTAATATAATAAAAATAGAGATTTGTTTAAATGATTTGTAATTTTTTATTTATTAAGAAGGATGTATTGCCATTCATTTGTCCTAAGCTGAAGCATTTGTGGGTTATATGTTTATAAATTTAATGCATTCTAAAAGCCAAAACATGTAGGATAGACATTAGGAATAATAGTGTACAATGAAGTTGCTTCATCATACAATCATTGTATTTTTAAATTAAGCCAATTCCAGAGGAGAATAAAATAAAAAAATAAAAAAAGGAACATAGCATGCCTTCACTTGATTTTTGACTAGGTTTCCTCCTATTTCAGTTTCACAAAAGAAGGAAAAAAATAACCAAGTGATATTCAATTAATGCACACCTTACTTTGAAAGGTCATGATTTTTTTAAAAAAAATAAAAGAAAAATACAATTGAAATATTTGATAAGAGATTGAATTACAATTAGTACATGTTTCTTCCTCCTAAGAACATAGCTAGCTGATGACTATTAGCAATTGAGAACTGATGCATATCACACAACTTGCTATTTTGTAAAGAATTTTTGGTTTCTATCAAGAAGCTAGCTGACTGCAAGTAGTATATATTTTATAGTTTGTCTGCCTTTTCTTTAGTTAACACTACAAATTAGTTCATAGAATAGGAAATCATGCATCCTTGTGAGATTCACAATGCCAAAATATCAACCAAAAAAAAAGAAATAATTAGTAAAGGGTATCCTTGTGAACCAAGGAATATCAACCCAATGCTTTGGAAGGGGCGGTGCCCTCGTCAGCACTCCTTCCTATGCCACCCTTTCTCCCCTTCAAATCATAATATATTCCCCCATTTATTTATT